>NC_029791.2:457686-503970 GCF_000816755.2 Arachis ipaensis | reverse complement strand
CAAATACAGATTAGACCGTCGGTTCTTGACAAATTGTGTGACCTATTTCCATTCTTAGGTGTGAGCTATTTTGTTTTTTGTTTTTTGTTTATTGCAAACTTGGGTAATTGATCTTCAATTTTTACTCATTCGACATAGTATGAATTATATATATATTTTTTAACACAATTGTTAACAAGTAGCAGAGCCTATATCTCCGTCCGAGGAACAGATGCATCTTCTACTTCCTTTGTAGTTTGAACCATTACTCGTGAATTTTAAAATCATTTTTCATTCTCCTAATTTTAAAATCATTTTCCCTTCTCATCATTATTATTATTATTATTATTATTATTATTATTATTATTATTATTATTATTATTAGTCCAACTGGTGCATTGTTCGACTCAACCCGTGCAACCGACCCAGTGGGACTCATACACCAGAGTTGCAACCCAGACACCTGCTCCCTGGCAGCCAGCTATGCGACAGCTGTAAAAGGAAGCTTCCAGGAAAGGGACCTCTCTTGGGAGACCCGTCCTACTGACAGAGTATATATGGGGATGACCCTACCCCTCCCCCACGGTACGTCACTACCTCATTTACTCTCACTATCATCTGTACCATTTCTGACTTGAACGTCAGAGTGTCATTGCAGGTCATGAAGTCTATGTCCTCATCCTCCGGGCCCAGATCAAGGCTGGTTCCTACCATCACATCCCTAGAGCTCCACCGACCCGACCGGAAGCCGAAGACCCGGACATTGGTGCCGTCTGTGGGGACTGGCCTGAATGGACTTTCTGTTGGGTCCTATGGAGGCAGATGACGGAGGCGAACCACGCGGAGGAGAGATGGCGGTACGACCCAGTGCACTTGCCGGTTAGTAGTGTGGGTTGTAAAAACCGCATAAAATTTTTGGCGCCGTTGCCGGGGATTGATAGTGATTGACAACTACCAGTTGTTTGGTTGCTTAGATTAGGCGTTTTATTTTTAATTTTATTTAAATTTTGTTTTTATTATTTTCGAAAAAACATATTTTTATCTCTTTACACAAGTTACCTCACTGGGAATTCTCTACACTTTGACATAGAGATTCCCATCTTTTCTTGTTTTTTGCTTGTTTATGCGCAGGAACAGAGACAAAGAACATCTCTTAGACTTTGATCCTGAACCTGAAAGGACTTTCAGGCGACGTTTACAACAGGCAAGACTTTATAAGGCTGCAGAATTCACTATGGATCCTAATAATGCTGATAATGCCAATGTGGCAAATCCTAATGTGAATGAGCAACAAAGGAGAGTACTTGGCTCTTACTCTGCTCCTACTGCAGATCTGTATGGAAAAAGCATTGTGGTGCCTCCTATAGCTGCAAACAACTTTGAATTAAAACCACAACTGGTCACCCTGGTGCAACAAAACTGCTAGTATCATGGTCTTCTCCACGAAGATCCAAATCAATTAATTTCAAATTTTTTGCAGATTTGTGATACTGTGAAGACAAACGGAGTGAACCCAGATGTGTACAAACTAATGCTCTTCCCGTTTGCTCTGAAAGATGGAGCAAAACTATGGTTAGGTTCCCAACCCAAGGAGAGCTTGGATACTTGGAACAAGGTAGTCACTGAGTTTCTGACTAAATTTTTCCTACCAAAGAAGCTGACTAAGCTTAGGGTGGCGGTTTAGACCTTCAAGCAAATGGAAGGCGAATCTCTTTATGAAGCTTGGGAGAGATACAAGCTACTGACTAGGCAATGCCCTCCAGACATGTTCTCCAAATGGACCCAACTAGATATCTTTTATGAAGGCTTGGGTGAAATGTCCAAGATGTGCCTAGATAACTCTGCAGGAGGTTCATTGCACAAGAAGAAGACACCGGAGGAGACTATTGAGATTATTGAATTGGTTGCTAGCAATCAATACTTATACTCATCTAACAGGAATCCTGTGAACTCTGAGGCACCTCAGAAAAAAGGGTGTCATGGAAGTAGAGACTCTTAATGCTCTTCTTGCTCAGAACAAGCTTATGTCTCAGCAAATAAGTCTACTTACTCAACATATGGGTGGCATGCAAGTCTCAGTTATCAACACCCAAAATCCCCCTCAAGAAGCCTCTTATGACATGACAGGTAATTTTGTGCAGAATGATAATTATGATTATGCTCAATCTTCTTCTGAACAGGTCAATTACATAGGGAGTGCTCCTAGAAATCCCAACAATGATCCCTATTCTAAGACCTACAATCAAGGGTGGAGGAATCACCCAAATTTTGGGTGGAGAGACCAATCTCAGAGACCTCAGAATTTCAACAATAATTCTCAAGGCGGCTTCCAACAGAATAATTACAATAACCGCCAATTTCAGGCTCAACAACAACAACCACCTTATCAGGCAAACTCTAAATCCCAAGAAAATTCTAATTGGGAGATGATGATGAGTTTCGTGTAGGAAACCAGAGCCTCCATTTGAAACTTGGAAATGCAAATGGGCCAAATAAGCAAGCAATTACCTGAGAGGTCTGCAAGCACATTTTCAGGTGATACAGTGGTGAACCCAAGAGAAGACTGCAAGGTTATTCAGTTGAGAAGTGGTAAGGTAACTGGTTCTGAGACCAAGGCCAATGAAGAATTAGTTGAAAAAGAAGCTCCAGAGGAGAAGAAGGAAGAAGTAGAGCACACACCTCCTAAGCGTGCAGACAACCCTTTCCCTGATTCTCTTGACACTTATCCTACCTTGCCAAAGGCTCCTGAATACAAGCCAAAAATGCCATACCCTCAGAGGCTTCAGAAGGCTTCCAAAGAAAAACAATTTTCTAAATTTTTAGATGTCTTCAAAAAGCTATAGATCAACATTCCTTTTGCAAAGGCTCTTGAGCAAATGCCTCTCTATGCTAAATTTATGAAAGAATTGTTGACCCATAAGATGAATTGGAAGGAACAAGAGACAGTGGTGTTAACCAAGGAATGCAGTGCCATTATTCAACACAACCTTCCTGAGAAGATGCCAGATCTAGGGAGCTTTGTAATTCCTTGCACCATTGGTGATGTCACCATTCAGAGAGCTTTATGTGACCTTGGAGCTAGCATCAATTTAATGCCACTTTCTGTGATGAAAAAGCTTCAAATTGAGGAGGTAAAACCCACTCGTATTTCTCTTCAACTTGCTGATCTCTCTATTAAATTACCTGTAGGTGTTGTTGAGGATTTGCTTGTTAAAGTAGGACCATTCATTTTCCCTGTTGATTTTGTTATATTAGACATGGAAGAGGAGGTAAAATCCTCTATTATACTTGGTAGATCCTTTTTAGCTACAGGTAGAACTCTGATTGATGTGCAAAACGGTGAATTAACCCTGAGGGTCAATGAAGAATAGGTGGTTCTTCATTATTTTGAAGCTCTCAAGCACCCTAATGATTCTAAAGGGTGTATGAGAATAGATGTTATTGAACCACTTGTTCAAGAGGTACTGAAAGTTGAGGTGCTGGACGACATTCTGGATCCCACTTCTGAATATGAATTGGTTGAAGTTGATGATTCACCATCCCAGAAGGATATGGTTCACACGCCTAAAGCAGAGGAGGAACCCCCCAAAATTGAGCTCAAATCCTTACCTCCTCTGAAATATGTGTTCTTCGGTAAGAATGACTTATATCCAGTGATTATTAGCTCTTCCCTGAAGTCTGAAGAGGAAGAGGCGCTTATTTCAGTGCTCAGGATCCATAAAACAGCTTTTGGGTGGACCATTAGTGACTTAAAGGGGATTAGTCCAACCAAGTGTATGCACAAGATCCTCCTTAAAGATGATGCTAAACCAGTTGTGCAACCACAAAGGAGACTTAATCCAACCATGAAAGAGGTGGTCCAAAAAGAGATAATGAAACTATGGAAAGCAAGAATTATTTACCCTATTTCTGACAGTCCTTGGGTAAGTCCTGTGCAGGTAGTTCCCAAGAAAGGAGGGATGACAGTGATCAAGAATGAAAAGAATGAGCTTATTCCTGCAAGAACAGTCATAGGCTGGAGAATGTGTATAGGCTACAGAAGGCTCAACACTGCCACAAGGAAGGATCATTTCCCCCTACCTTTCATTGATCAGATGCTTGAGAGGTTAGCTAGTCATGCATTTTATTGTTTCCTAGATGGATATTCTGGATATAATCAAATTGCAGTGGACCCTCAAGATCAGGAGAAGACAGCATTCACATGCCCCTTTGGAGTATTTGCCTACAGAAGAATGCCTTTTGGACTTTGCAATGCTCCAGCAACTTTTCAAAGGTGTATGCTTTTAATTTTTTCTAATATGGTTGAAAAGTTTATTGAGGTATTTATGGATGACTTTTCTGTTTTTGGTAATTCTTTTGAATCCTGCCTTAAGCATTTATCTCTTGTCTTGAAACGATGTCAAGAATCAAACCTTATTTTAAATTGGGAAAAATGTCATTTTATGGTTATAGAAGGTATTGTTCTTGGACACCTGATCTCAAGTAAGGGAATTGAGGTTGATAGAGCAAAGGTGGAGGTAATTGAAAAATTACCACCACCAACTAATGTTAAGGCAGTCAGGAGTTTCTTGAGTCATGCAGGATTTTATAGAAGATTTATAAAAGATTTTTCAAAAATTGTTAAACCTCTAAGCAACCTGTTGGTTGCTGATGTTCCTTTTGTCTTTGATTCTGATTGTTTGCATGCTTTTGAAACTCTAAAATCAAACCTTACCTCTGCTCCCATTATAGCTCCCCCTGACTGGGATCTACCATTTGAATTAATGTGTGATGCTAGTGACTTTGCTATAGGAGCTGTTTTAGGACAGAGGCATGGTAAGCTTGTACATGTCATTTATTATGCCAGCCATGTGTTAAATGATGTCCAAAAGAATTACACAACTAAAGAAAAGGAATTATTAGCTGTTGTGTATGCTGTTGATAAGTTTAGGTCCTATTTACTTGGTTCTAAGGTTATTATTTATACTGACCATGCTGCTTTGAAGTATCTTCTAACCAAACAGGATTCTAAACCAAGATTAATCAGATGGGTGTTGCTCCTTCAGGAGTTTGATATTGAGATAAAAGGCAGGAAAAGGGTCAGAAAATCAAGTAGCTGACCATCTCTCCAGAATTGAGCCTAAAGCAGGAGTACAACCACCCGCAGCTGTGACTGAGACATTTCCAGACAAATAATTGTTCCTCATTCAGCAGGCACCATGGTTTGCAGACATTGCAAATTATAAGGCCATGAATTTTATCCCAAGGGAGTACAGTAGGCAACAAGTGAAGAAGCTATTGACTGATGCAAATTACTACATTTGGGAGGAACCATACCTTTTTAAAAGGTGTTCAGATGGAATCATCCGAAGATGTGTCCCAGATGAAGAAAAATAGCAGATTCTTTGGCACTGTCATGGTTCCGAGTATGGAGGCCACTTTGGTGGTGAAAGGACAGCTACAAAGGTCCTTCAGAGCGGGTTTCTACTAGCCGACTCTCTTCAAGGACTCAAGAGCATTTGTGAAGCACTGTGGCAGATGTGAAAAAGCTGTAAATCTTCCTGTAAACCATAAAATGCCACAATAGGGGATTCTTGAGGTTGAGTTGTTTGATGTGTGGGGTATTGATTTCATGGGACCTTTTCCACCCTCACATTCAAACAACTATATTCTAGTGGCAGTTGACTATGTGTCCAAGTGGGTGGAAGCTGTGGCTTTGCCCACCAATGATACCAAAGTGGTAATGAGCTTTCTTCAGAGATATATCTTTAGCCGGTTTGGTGTCCCAAGGACACTCATTAGTGATGGAGGAAGCCATTTCTGCAACAGATAGCTGGACTCTCTTTTGCAGAGATATGGAGTCCGTCATAAAGTGGCAACCCCCTATCACCCTCAGACAAGTGGACAGGTTGAAGTTTCCAACAGGAAACTTAAGAGGATTCTAGAGAAGACCGTCAGTGTTTCAAGAAAGGACTGGTCTAGGAAGCTTGATGATGCTCTCTGGGCATACCGGACAGCGTATAAGACTCCCATTGGCATGTCCCCTTACCAGTTGGTCTATGGCAAAGCCTGTCACTTGCCAGTTGAGATGGAGCATAAAGCTTACTGGGCAATCAGGTACCTGAACCTTGATTCAGAAGCTGCAGGAATTAAGTGAATGCTTCGGTTGAATGAGCTTGATGAATTCAAATACTCAGCCTATGACAATGCCAAGCTCTATAAGGAGAGAAATAAGATATTGCATGACAAGAAGATAGCCATTAGAGTCTTTGAGCTAGGACAGAGAGTGCTTCTGTATAATTCAAGGCTCAAATTCTTTCCCGGGAAGCTGAAATCTCGGTGGTCAGGACCATTTGTAGTTACCAGAGATTCACCATATGGTCATGTGGAAATACAGGAAGAGAATTATGACAGGAAATTCACAGTGAATGGCCAGAAGTTGAAGCACTATCTTGGAGGCGAGATTGATCGCCAGAGGTCCACTCATCTGCTGAACTAGCAGAACTGACCGTCAAGCTAGTGACGTTAAAGAAGCGCTTGTCGGGAGGCAACCCGATAATTTCGTATCCTTAGTTATTTTTTGTAGTAGTAGTTTTCCTACCTATTTGATTCCATTGAGTTCTTGCTAATTTTCTGATCATGCAGCTATCTTAAAACAGGAGCCGGATACTAACCTAAAAAAAAAATTAAAATTACAGAGAGTTGCGAGGGAGTGGCGCTGGAATAGTGCCTTTGGCACAAATTGATCCACGCGACCGCGTCGCTGACGCGTCCGCGTCATGTAGGAAAACTGCCTCCCACGCGTCCGCGTCGCTCACGCAAACGCGTGACCTCAAAATCGACGTAAATAATGGTGTATGGCAGTAAGTTTAGCTGGAGTAGCACTGGAACCATGCTAGGAGCACAATTCACTCCACGCGTCCGCGTCGTTTTTCAATATAGGCCATCCACGCGACCGCATCACCCACAATTTTGGCAGATTGGGTTTTTAACCAGAAAGTCGTGCTGGCACGTGGCTGCCTTCGCGCGAATTGCACAAAAAATAGGGCACGCGGACGCGTGCATGATGCGATCGCATCACTTTAATAGCGCGCTAACCGCGCAAACGCGTGACCCACGCGTCCGCGTTGCTTGCGCCACACTAGTTCCGCCCAGTCTTCTTTCTCTCTCTCCCACTCCTAATTTTCTCTTATTATTTTATCCTCTTCTTTTTCTTTCTTCATAATAACTTATATCTTTCTATTTTCAGTTCTTCTTTGCTTAAGGACAAGGAAACCTTTAAGTTTGGTGTTGACGCTTCGCTTAAAGGTTTTCTGTTTATTCCTATGGCACCAAAAGGGAGGTGAATCATCTTCACTGAGGAGCACAACCTGAAGAATAAAACGACCGCTAGGATAACTAAGATGGTTGAGTTCCTTTCATTTTTTATTCCTCCCCTCTTTTTCTATGATATGTTCCGGCTTTCTGCTATTTTGCTTTGTTTGTTGCATGATCCTTTATTAGTTAGAATCCTAGGACTAGTTTAGTATTCTTTTAATTGCTTTAATTCCGAAAAGATGTTTCATGTACCACTTACTGAACTTGAATCTAAAAAAGAAAAGAAAAGAAGTGATGTATTGCATGGAAAATTGAGTTAATTTTAAGAATAGTCTTATTTACTTAAATGTGGTGGTATTAATTGTAATTCTGAATGCATGACATGAACAGTGCATATTTGAATTTGAATCAGAGAATGTTGAGGTACAAGAAACAGGAATTTAGAGAATTATTATGGCTTCTCTGAAATAAACAAAAATTTAATCCTTGAAGCAAAAAAAAACAGCAAACATAAATATATATATATATATATATATATATATATATATATATATATATTAATAAATAAAAGCAAGGTCCAAGGCTCTGAGCATCAATGACTAGGGAGGTCAAACATGATTAAAAGCTCAAAGAGTTGTTTCCCTAGTCATATGCTTGTGGTGTGATTGTGTCAAGTAATTCTTGAGACAGAACACTTAAAGTCGAGATCAATTGCATTCAACAAGAGTATGCCAAAGGCTTTGAGCACCACTATCTGGGAGTAACTGAAAGAAAAATCAGAACTCAAAGAGAGTTCCCCAGTTAAGTGCTTGTGGTGTTTCTGTGTCAAGTCACTCTTGAGACAAAACATTTAAAGTCACGGCTAGGCTCAAGGTGCAAAGCACTAAAGAAAAATAAATTAAAGTAAATTTTGCTGTGTTCAAGGATTAAACTGAAAAATAAAAGATCAGAGAATTTATAATATTATATGGATTCTAATTCCGAATGACAATAACATTCTTCTGATTCAAAGGAAAGTGAGATGCCAAAACTATTCAGGATTACAGTTATAAACCCCACTATAAAAAGAGACACGAGCTTAATCGAACTCTCATTCTCATGCAAATTCACATCCTAAGCCTATATTAGTTTTGGTTGCTTGAGGACAAGCAACAGTTCAAGTTTGGTGTTGTGATGCGTGAACATCTTGTCTATCTTTTCCTAGTGAATTTGCATCTAATTTGTTGAGTTTAATTCAGAATTAATTAGATTTTAGCCACTATGGATGCTATTTTGAGTTTTGTGCAATTTTATTTATTTTAGGTAGCATTCGGATGGATTTGATGAAGTTTCTGCAGAGAAAGAGAAGAAACCAAAGAGATGACCAGCGAAGACCGACGCGGACGCGTGGCTCACGCGATCACGCAGAATGGAGAGATCGCAATGACGCGATCGCGTGCTTGACACGAACGCGTAGACTGGAATCTGCGCAAACCACGCGAACGCGTAGACGACGCGGACGCGTCACATGCGCCACGTGCAGAAAATGCAAAAAAACGCTGGGGGTAATTTCTGGGTTGTTTTAACTCAGTTTTCAGCCCAGAAAACACAGATTAGAAGTTGTAGAATGGACAGAACAAGTGGTCTCCACCCATCAACTGAAGACTTGTTAAATAATTCTAATTTAAATTCAAATCTTATCTTTTAGGAAATGAGATGATTATTTTTAATTTTAGATAATTAGATTTTTAATTTATTAGGATTAAATATAAAAGGAATGCCAACAGGGTTATTCCAGAACAACATTATTCCATTCCAATTTACAATCCTAATTTTCTACTCTGAATCATGAGCAACTAATCCTCCATTATTAAAGTTAGGAGCTCTGTCTATTTGTATGGATTGATTTTATTACTTTTTCTATTTTAATTCATGTATAGATTTATGATTTAAGAATTGTTTTCGCTCTTCATCTTATGAATTTGGGTGGAACGGAAGTATGACCCTCTTTCTATTTGAGTTCTTATAAAACTTAGAACAGCTCTTTACTTGAACAACAGCTTGAAAACATATTCTCTTAAATTTTAATTATCTGAATTTAACAGGATACATGACATATAATCCGTTTATTTCTTGGGTAATTAGAGTTTTTGTGGCATATAAACTAGAAATTGATTATCACCCTCTAATTGGAATTAATTGACCAAGGAATTGGTAGTTAATGAATTTTAGAGGAGACTAGAAAGGTCTAAGAAATTAGGGTCTAGTCACATACAGTTTGCCATAAATTAAATCTTGCATAATTAGAATAGTTAGTAAGAAAAGTCAATCCAAAAAATAGATAACTCTAAAATCTTAATTGTTTTCTTCCATATTTTCTTCCCAATTTATTTACTTACCTTCCTTCAATATTCTTTATATTGTTTAATATCTTTATTATTGCACAAACATTATTTTCTGTTTGTCTAACTAAGCCTATCAAACACTATTGTTGCTTAATCCATCAATTCTCGTGGGATCGACCCTTACTCACGTAAGGTATTACTTGGTACGACCTGGTGCACTTGCCGGTTAGTAGTGTGGGTTGTAAAAACCGCATCAGGAACCGACCAAGAAATATCTGGATAGGTTCAATGATGAATGCTTGGAGATTGACGGCCTAACCGACTCGGTGGCCAGTTTATGTTTGACAAATGGGTTACTGAACGAAGATTTCAGAAAGCACCTTACCACAAAGCCCGTGTGGACGATGCAAGAAATTCAAAATGTGGCTAGGGAGTATATCAACGATGAGGAAGTTAGCCAAGTCATGGCAGCCAACAAGTGACAGCCCCCTATAACCATTCTCGTCATCCCGGTAGCGGGGAAAGGCCGAAAAAGCAGTCCAAAGACGGGGCACCAGCTAAAGCCTTCAAGCCGATCCCCCGGGTGGGGAAGTTTACTAACTACACTCCCCTGATAGCCCCGATCATCGAAGTCTACCAATAGATTGCCGACAAAGGCATCCTGTCGAAGCCCCGACAACTTAAGGATAGGACTGGAGGGAACAAAAACCTCTACTACGACTACCACAAGAGCTTTGATCACAAGTCCCAAGATTGTTTTGATTTGAAAGATGCTCTGGAGTAGGCAATCCGGGAAGGTAAGCTGGCAGAATTTTCCCACCTCATAAGGGAGCCCAGGAGGCGGGATCGTGACCGATCCGGCGACGACAGGAGCCGCGCTGTGAGGCAGAGACAGGAACCCGAGGAGGACAATGAGCGTGACCTCACTATTGTAAACATTGTAGTCGGTAGAGACAAAGTTTTGGCATGTAGGAAAGACGCCAAAGTTTTGGCTGTGTCATCATCTAGTTCCGTGCCTCCCTCCAGGAGGGTACCGTCAATATCATTCGGACCTGATGACCAATGGTTTGACGACTTGCCGGAGAACCCTCCCATGGTGATCACAGCCAGGGTGGGAACTGGCCTAGTAAAGCAAATTCTGGTAGACACTGGAGCTGATTCGAACATCATGTTCCGTAACGTGTTTGATGCTTTGGGCCTCCGTGACACCGACCTAAAGACCCACTAACACGGTGTTGTTGGGTTAGGTGATAACTTTATCAAACCTTATGGGATAGTCTCCTTGCCAATATCCATAGGAGGTGGACGAGGGAAGAGGTCAGTAAAGGCGGAGTTCGTGGTCCTAAGAGACTCCATGGCCTACAACCTCATCTTGGGAAGAAAAACTATCAATGAGTTCGGAGCAGTGATTTGTACAAAGCTATTGATGATGAAGTTTGTTGCTGATGATGGGTTAGTTGGATCCATCAGGGGAGATTTGGAAACGGCAGTCGCATGCGACAACGCCAGTTTCTCCCTAAGAAAGAAATCCAAAGAGGCATCCAGGGTCTTCCTAGCCGATCTAGACGCCAAGGTCGACGACAAGCCCATGCCAGAACCTGAAGGGGACCTCAAGAAGTTCAGGGTTGGCGATTTGGAAGAAAAGTTCACCTTCGTGAACAAAAACCTCCCTCATGACTTGAAAGAACAAGTGGTCGAGATGATCCGGGCAAATGGCGACCTGTTCACCTGGACACCAGCCGACATGCTGGGGATTGACCCCCAATTCATGTCTCACCACCTAGTTGTGAAGGCAGAAGCTAAACAAGTGGCACAAAGGAGGAGAAAAATATCCCAGGAAAAAGCTGACGAGGTCGCCAGGCAAACGGCCAGTCTACTGGAAGCGGGGTTCATCCAAGAATTGGACTACTCGACTTGGCTGGGGAACGTAGTCCTCGTCAAAAAAGCCAATGGGAAATGCAGAATGTGTGTGGATTATTCCGATCTCAATAAAGTCTGCCCCACGGATTCCTTCCCCCTCCTCAACATTGATGCCTTAGTGGACGCGGCCGCGGGGTATCGGTTTCTGAGTTTCATGGACGCATACTCTGGCTACAACCAGATAATGATGCACCGACCAGACGAGGAAAAAACGGCGTTCATAATGCCGGGGGTACGTACTGCTATAGGGTGATGCCGTTTGGACTGAAAAACACGGGAGCTACTTATCAAAGGCTGATGAATAAGGTGTTTAGTGATCTTATCGGCGAAATGGTGGAAGTATACGTAGATGACATTTTGGTGAAGACCACCCAGGCCGAAGCACTCATTAGCGATTTGGAAACCGTGTTCGCTTCTCTTCGGTGACACAGGATGAGGCTCAACCCTCTTAAATGCGTATTCGCCATGGAAGCCAGGAAGTTCTTAGGCTTCATGATAACCCAGAGAGAAGTGGAAGCCAACCTGGAGAAATGTGAAGCAATTTTGCAGATGAAGAGCCCGGGATGCGTAAAGGACGTACAGAGACTAACGGGAAGGCTCACGGCACTATCCCATTTCCTCGGTGCATCGGCCACCAGGGCTTTGCCGTTCTTCAACTTAATAAAAAAGGGATAGTGTTCGAATTGACCCCAGCGTGCGAGGAAGTCTTCAATCACTTCAAAAACATAATCTCAGCACCACCTGTCAGCAAACCCAGAAATGGAGAGGCACTATACTTGTACTTAGCAGTAATCGAGGAGGCTCTGGAAATTGTCCTGGTACGGGAAGAAGGGAAGATCCAGCAGCCGGTCTACTTTGTGAGCAAGGCACTACAAGGAGCAGAGTTGAGATACAGTAAGCTGGAGAAGCTGGTGTATGCGCTCCTGACCTCCTTCCGCAGGCTATGACAATACTTCCAAGGGCACCAAATAATCGTCAGGACGGACCAGGCGATCCGCCAGGTACTATAAAAAACCCGACCTAGCGTGCAAGATGATGACCTGGGCAATCGAACTGTCTCAGTATGATCTACAGTAGGATCCTGGACATGCAATCAAGGCCCAAGCAATGGCCGACTTTCTAGTCGAAGTGACGGGAAACCCCTCTGGGACACCAAACACTCGGTGGAAGCTCCATGTGGATGGAGCCTCCAACCAAACGTTCGGAGAAGTGGGTATAATTCTGGAGAGCCCAACCGGAGTCGTGTACGAGCAAACAATCAAATTTGAGTTCCCGGTGTCCAAAAACCAGGTGAAGTATGAGGCCTTCCTTGGCTGCCTACTCTTGGCAAGGAAGGTCGGGGCCACTAGAGCAAAAGTATGCAGTGACTCTCAGGTCGTCACATTGCAGATTAACAAAATGTATTAAGCTAGGGACTCGCTGCTTCAAAAATACTTGGAGAAGGTCAAAAAGGTAAGTGATAAGTTTGACGAGGTCACGGTACAGCACGTTCCAAGGGAGAGAAACACATGGGCTGATCTCCTATCAAAACTGGTGAGCACAAAGCCAGGAATGGGTAACCGATCTCTCATTCAAGGTTTGACGAAAGAGCCCACAGTAACATTGCATATAACCCGGGCGGATGACTCCCCCTCATGGATGGACCCGATCAGCGACTTCCTGGAAAATGGTAAACTCCCTAGTGATGAAAAGATGGCGAAGGCACTGAGAAGGGAAGCGGCTAAGTATACAATAATACAAGGCCATCTGTTTAAGAAAAGGCTCAACCAACCTTTATTGTAGTGCCTACGCCCCGACCAAACGGACTACGTGTTAAGCGAAGTCCACGAGGGGTGTTGCGGCCACCACATCGGAGGGAAAGCCTTGGCTCGAAAACTCGTCAGGGCCGGTTACTACTGGCCCTCAATGATGGCAGATTCCAAAGAGTTCGTGAAGAGATGCAGAAGATGCCAGGAGAATGCCAACTTTCATAAAGCACCGGCGGCTGAACTGAGCCTACTGATGGCCTCTCGACCATTCTCTCAATGGGGAGTTGACCTGTTAGGGCTTTTCTCGGTCAGACCTGGGCAGGTCAAGTACCTCATTGTCGCCATTGACTACTATACCAAGTGGGTGGAAGCCGAGCCATTGGCCTGCATATTCTCGGAAAATTGCCGAAAGTTCATGTGGAGACAAGTAATAGCCAGGTTTGGAATCCCAGAGGTCATCATCTTGGACAACGGGACACAGTTTGCTGACAAAAAATTCGGAGAATTTCTTGTCGGCTTAGGCATAAAGCAGAAGTTCTCGTCCGTTGAGCACCCCCAGGCCAAGTCGAGGCAGCCAACAAGGTCATCTTACAAGGCCTCAAAAAGCGACTTGACTAGAAGAAGGGAGCCTGGATAGACGAGCTAGCATCGGTCCTCTGGTCCTATCACACAATGCAGCAGTCATCTACTGGGGAGACGTCCTTCCGGCTCACTTACAGGGTGGACGCAATAATACTAGTAGAGATTGGGGAACCGAGTCCACGACTACTCTTGGGAGGAGTCAACGAAGCCGTGGAGAAGGACTTGGTAGATGAAACTAGGAAAATGGCCCACTTATCAGAGACTACGTTGAAACAAAGGATGGCCTTGCGTTACAATGCCAGAGTATTAAAAAGAGAGTTTGAGCCAAACAACCTAGTCTTGCGACGCAATGACGTGGGTCTCCCGACACCTGGGGAAAGAAAGTTGGCGGGAAATTGGGAAGGCTCATACATGATAAAGGAAGTGGTCGGCACCGGGGCCTATAAGCTGGAACGACTGGATGGCAAGGAGGTTCCCAGAACATGGAACGCGAGAAAACTAAGAAGGTTCTACTCCTAAAGGCCGAAGTACACCCGAGGGCAGGCGATGTGCCGTTTTAGTAAGCCCCGTTTCGTTTCATGTTGCATTACCTCCCATTAGTTGTTTCATTTCATGTTTATTTGCATTTCATCATGATATAATCGTGTTTAGGCTACGCTAGTTATCTCCTTTTTTCATTTCATATTTCAATATTATTCAAATTATTCAAATTACTTTACCAAGTAAAGGTAACCAATTCCATAACGACACGGCATCCTGGGATTGATCACCCCGGGAACCACTGAAGTTGTAAGCGCTACAACAAATGGCTGTTAAATAAGGCCAAGTTCCAAGCACTCAAACAAAAAAGCCACAATCTGGCTTTGTTAATTACCAACGAAACGATAAACAAGTGCAAGCAAATAGTTAATTACCAATAAAATGGTAAGCAAACACAGCCAGCAAATCCTTAAAATGGTAAACAAGCAATTTGTTATCTACCGACAAAACGGTAAAACAAGTTCGCTAAAACTACTCAAGTGTTCAAAGATCTACACAAATTACAAAAATCCAAACAAAATACAACAAGTGAGGTTACATCACTTATTCGGGATATTGACGATCTTGCCATCCTTAATGGTTTTAAAAATGCTGACAGCCGAGTTATCAAAATCGTGAGCTAACAGCTTCACTTGAGCCTTGATCGCTTCCTCGGTCACCAGGATGGCATTCTTACCTTGCTTCACGGTCTCTTTATACTTTTTCTTTAGCTCAACAGCCTCAGTCTTGGCAGCGATCACCGACGAGAGGGCCTCATCACGCTCTTTTTCGAGTTTCTTCACCTGACCTTGAGCAGCATTAAGTTGGCTTTCCAGAGTAAGCTCTCGCTCAGTGAGCCACACAACCATCTCGTCGGAGGTCTTAACCTTCTCTTCGGAAGCAGCCAACTGAGCCTGCAGTGATTTCACCTCAAGTTTGTACTTCTCATTGACGCTGACACATGATTGAAGCTTGTTTTCCATATTCCGAGCTCCCGCCAAGACGGGCTCCGCCTTCCTCGCTATAGTAGCTGCCCAGAGCAAGGTGCGGTACACCCACTTAGCTTGAGAGGCAAGATCCCCGCCAAGGAAGAAGTCCTCTGTGCCAGGTAGGAGATGGAAATCAATGAAGCTACTTGCATCAAAGTTCTTCTCCATCACTGTGAGGACCCTCTCAGGGCTGGAGGATGGTTTCCTCTTCCTCGGATTCTCGACGACGATAACCTCAGGTCCTCCACCCTCCGTCTCAACCTCTAGTCGGGGACTCAGACCAGAGCTGGTCCCAGCCACCTCTCCTTGTGTAGGCTGAGATTGGGCGTCAGCCTCGACAACAGAAGGGGGAGGCACCTCGTTAGTACGGGTGGCAGAGTCATCATCGCTACCCCCAAACAGAAATGTGTTGAATAAAGCATCAAGTTTAACCTGCTCGCCAGCCATTGATACTGAAACAACGCACCAAAGCTTGTTAGTCGGTAAAATGGTTAATAAAATAAAAAACAAAACAAAACAACAACATGAGCAAACAACCAAACGACCACATACTTATATAACTCCTAGCCACATATTGATCACCCATGAGGAGTGATAAACCACTATTTTATGATTTATCTTGTGCTCAATTGAGTGTTTTTATCAATTCTTCACCCACTTATTCATAAGATTTGCATGGTTTTATAATTCCTTCCTTATTCTATGATATATGTGAAAACATGTTTCCTATGCCTTAAAAAATTTTATTTTAATTATTCTTTATTACCATTTGATGCCGTGATCTGTGTGTTAAGTAATTTCAGGTTTCATAGGGTAGGAATGGCTTAGAAGACAGAAAGAAAACACGCAAAAATAGAAGGAACGCACAAAATGGAGTTTTGAAGAAAATGGCAGCGACGCGCACGCATGGAATTGACCCATTGAAACACAGAGAAAAAGTTAGGGAATATAATTAATTTTTTGCCACCTCATTCCTATTATATTTAACTAGTAGTGTATCCTGTCACGCATAAATAGTATATTTCTTTCATAGGCACCACTTAAATAAAGATCCTAAAAACAACTTTATCTAAAGACGCCTACGTGGCAAAACCTAAGCCATACATTCTAAAGTCACACTTTTAACTACATAACACTTAAAACCATAGCATAAAAAGTGTCACCTAATGGAAAAAAGTAAATTAGAAGATTTAAGAGAAGAAATAATTAATTTATCAAAATTAATAGATCAAAAACTAATGATTCTAAGTTCTAACTAATGTTAATTGTAATGACACCGAATTCTTAAAATCAATCCAAAATGATTTTTCTCAAAATCTTTATTTTACTATAAGTTTTATTGAAGGACTTCAAAAACCTGAAAAAACTTATACTTCACATGGAATTTCTAAAAAATGCTACCATGGAAATGATTTCCCACATCTCTATCACACTTTTAACCCACAATTAAATTCTATAGTAGATATGCTTGAAGAAATTTTAGTATTCATAAAATTTCAAAGAAATAAGGAAAAAGAGAATCCCAAAGAAGAAAACATTCAAAATATAGTCAACATAACGAAACTAAAAGTAAAACCACCATTGAAATTATGAATATCGAAGAAAAATTAGAAGAAGTTACAATGCTTTTTAAACAATTAAAAATGGCTCAAGAAAATAACATTATGGAACAAGAATTTCAAATAGAAGAAGAATTAGTAAATTCTGAAAATATAGAAAATGAAAAACATATCCTAGACTATTCAAGTGATGAAGAACCAGCAATTCCAATATAAGTGAAAAATGAAGCCGGAACATCTAAGGATAATCAATCTCAATTTAAATGGGAAACAGGTTTTGAAAATTATGCTTTTAAAAAGGGATTTATAAATAAAAATTTAAAATATACAAAAATACCATCAAAGTACGTTCCTAAAATTCAGGAAACGGAAGAAGAAAGAATGCTCGATTTAGACTGTAAAAAGAATGAAAAAGAAATTTTCGAGAACTGGTTGAACTCCTTCTTATTAGAAGCCTTTATTAATCCAAAACTTAGTGAATTATCTGGAGGAGATATCTGGAATTATATAGGGTTTCATACTAAAGGAACTGTAAGAGATTTTATGACATCAATAGAAAACCAAATAATAGATGAATTAGCAACAAAAATAATAGTTTATGATAAAATATTATAGATCATAGACAAGAAGTCTATAATAAAGAATATCAAGAAGCAAAAAATCATTTAGCTAATATTCAAATACATGATTTATGTAACGTGAAATCTTATATATGTGAATATAGAATACATTATTATAAACTAAAAGAAGAAGATAAAAACCATTATCTTAATATGTATATAACAAAACTTCTATACCCTGCTAATGAATTTATAATGGGAAGATTTATAAGAGAAATAAATAGAGGAACAATTGAAAATAATTTTGGCGGAGCAACCTCTGCAATAAGAGAGGAAATAAAAGAACGTTGTAAGCAAGAAGGAACTCAAAAAAGATTTGAAAACATAATTAGAATTTGCTGTCAGGATCATGAAGAAATACCTCAAAAATATGGTCTTAATAAAAATTTTCAAAGAAAAAGAAAATATCAATTTAGAAAAAAAATACTATCCAAATTGGAGAAAAAAGAGGTATTTTAGAAAAAGAAATAGCAATAAAAACAAAAAATAAAAAAATAACTATTGCCCAAAAAAAAAATTGTAAATGTTGGTATTGCCAGGAAGAAGGATACTATGCAAATGAATGTCCAAAAAAGAAGGATAAAAAAGATCTTACCAAACAATTAGAAATTGCTAAGTCTTGTTTCATGGAACCATTAGAAGAATCAGATGATAATTTAGACTATATTTTTGAATATGTCTCAGAAACAGACTCAGAGACTGAGTAATAATGCCACTTTTATTACTATAAAAATAACAAAAAAGTTTATAAATGCTTTCATAGATTCTGGAGCAACACAATGCTTTGCTAGTACAAATATAAAACTTGATTGGAAAAAATTAAAGAAACCATTAAGAGTTAGAATAGCTGACAAATCAATACATAAAATTGACCAAAAAGCAGAAATAGTTGAAATATTTATTCAAAATTATAGATTCATTGTTCCATCCATATATATGTTAGATTCTGGGATGGATTTTATCATAGGAAATAACTTCTTAAAGCTATATCATCCATTCATTCAAGAATTAACATATATAGTTTTAAAAGCTCCACACGATTCTTCAATAAATCAAAAATCAAAACGTATAAAGATACCAACTACTACCATAGATAAGATTTTAAAATTTAAAATATTTTCTATATTAGAAACATGTTATTTAAATATATATTTTCAGATAAATATCCCAAAAAATAATCTTGAAATAAAAGTAGAAGAACTTTTGGATGAAATTTGCGCTGAAAATCCTTTAGATATTAAAAATACAAATAAAGAATTAGTAAGCATTAAATTAAAAGATCCTACAAAAGAAATAAATGTTCCAAATAAAATTCCTTATTCCGCAAGAGATAGAGAAAAGTTCTCATTAGAATATAAAGATCTTTTAGAAAAAGGAATTATAAGATTAAGCAAAAGTCCTCGTGCGACTCCAGCCTTTTATGTCGAAAACAATAATGAAATTAAAAGGGGAAAACGAAGAATGGTAATTAATTATAAGAAAATGAATGAAGCAACTGTTGGTGATGCTCATAAACTTCCAAGAAAAGATTCTATTTTAGAAAAAATCAAAGGAGCAACTTGGTTTTCATCTCTTGATGCAAAATCAGGATATTGGCAACTTCGTTTAGACGAAGAAACAAAGAAATTAACTGCTTTTACTTGCCCAACAAAAGAATCAACAAGTGTATTGCTCTATGAATGGAATGTTTTACCATTCGGATTAAAACAAGTCCCAGGTATCTATCAAAGATTTATGGAAGAAAATATAAAAGAGTTGAATGAATTTATCTTAGTTTACATTGATGATATATTAATTTTTACAAAACAGAATAAAGAAGATCATCATCAAAAATTACTAATAGTTTTAGAAAGATGTAAAGAAAAAAGATTAGTTCTTAGCAAAAAGAAAGCAAAAATAGCAAGACAAGAAATAGAGTTTCTTGGGTTAATTTTATCCACTCAAGGAAAGCTAAAACTTCAACCAAATATTTTAGAGAAGGTAAATTTATTTCCTAATAAAATAGAAGATAGAAAATAATTACAAAGATTTTTAGGATATATAAATTATATTTCTGATCAAGGATTTTTAAAGAATATAACAGAATACACTAAAAACTTATTTCCAAAAATAAGTACTAAAAAAGAATAGAAATGGGAAGAAAAAGATAGTATGCAAATTCAAAGAGTCAAAGAATTATGTGAAAAGCTTCCGGAACTTTATATTCCAGAAGAAAATGACTACTTAATAGTAGAAACAGATGCTTCAGACATAACCTGGTCAGGATGTCTAAAAGCTAAGAAAGCTATAAAAAGTTGGGAACAAGAAAAAGAATCACTAGATTCTAAATATTCTCCAAAGGAATTACTTTGCAGGTATATTTCAGGGATTTTTACACCAACAGAGCATAGATATACTACTCATGAAAAGAAAACTCTAGCAGCAATTAAATCTCTTAAGAAATAGAAAATTGATTTACTACCCAAAGAATTTACATTAAGGACAGATTCTAGTTACCTAACAGGTTTCATTCGATACAATTTAAAAGTTGATTATAATCATGGGCGACTGGCAAGATGGCAATTATTTTTGTTACAATATCCAATAAAAATTGAATATATTAAGGGTAACAAAAATGTTATTGCAGATACATTAACAAGAGAATGGAGTTCGTTTACAACGCATTAAATCAAGAAATACAAAAATATCAGCAAGAACTTGAAGAATGCAAGCATTGTCAGCAAATAAGGACACAGATCCAATCCCTCAAGAAGGCCATTAAAACAATAAAATCAACACAACAAGCAAAACCATCAGAGTTCAGCCAGCTAAGCATGGTGGACAAATCAGGTGAAGAAAAAATTTCAGAAAATAAAACAATTGCTGAAATTATTAAAAAATCCACACAAGATAAAAAATATTATGTAATTTATAATGGCCCCATGAAAGGAGTATATGATGCCTGGGAAAAAGCAGCACCATTCACACATCAATCAAAGATAATTCACAAAGGAGGATTTTTAACACTGGCAGAGGCAAAGGAATCCTTCAGGGAATATGAAGCTCTTCATCCAGAACAAACCCTAAAAAGAGCAGATAAAGCTCCAATTCAAACCCAGAGAACATGAATAATAAGAAGCATTCCTACAAGGGCTGAAATCAAGGAAAAGAAAAGGGTCTGTAGATCAAATCTCAGAGAAACCCTTAATATAGTCCTGAATTGGACTGAAGAAAAAAGGGCAAGTTTGGGATACTATCCTATTGCCAAAGAACAGCTAACAAAGCTGGTTATTTTTCCAGAAGCTTCCCCATCTAACACTTATCAATTTTTTCAGTATGGATTAATTGATACAATTTTAATTTTTAATGATTTAAAAATTATTAGTGAGTTTCCTGCAGGATTTGTTGATGCAGTAAAGAGATTTAAAAATATGATTGACAATGTAAATCCAAGGGATATATCCCTAAAATTTACAAATAGTCAACCTATTTTTAATGAAGAAGAAGAATGCTTAGTTCCAGCACACCAAGTAGTATTTATGTCTGTCTTCCCACGAAACTTTCAACCAATTGATCAAATTCAATATTTACCAATCTACAGTCATGAAGGAATACTAGCCAGCACATTAGCAAGGGTCTTTGAAAGAACTCAAAAAATAACAAGGGAATCTCACACAAGAATTAATTATAAAAGCAGAAATACTCTGCTTGTGTCCAGTAAAAGAAATGAAATTGAAGAAAGAGAGATGAGACTCTTGGTAGAATTTGAATCTGCATTCTACAATTTATTCGGGCTCTTAGAAAAGCTCCCTGAAGGGATAAAAAGGAATCTCTGCTATTTGATAAAAGACAGAGAAGACCACAAGTGCCAGCTATGTGTCTCAGAAATATCTGAAGAAAGCAATAATGAAATGAAATCCACCCACATGATAAAAGAAGAGGACAGCACATCCACCCACATGATAAAAGAAGAGGACAGTACATCCACCCATATGATAAAAGAAGAGGACAGTGCATCTGAAGCATCCCTCAACATTATTGTATAATGACGTAAGCGCTTAGGTCATAGAGCACCAACAATGTAGCTGGTGCAAAAACAATGACATAAGCAATGACGTCATAAGAAGGGTAAGGATGGGAATTGTCCATCAAACCCAACCATTATAAATAGAGTGCTTAGGCAAATGTAAAAGCATCAGAAAACAGAAAGCAGAAGGCTAAGAGTACTCATATGCTAGGAGAGCAAGGAGGAAGCTGCCAAGGCGATTCTGTAGTCTGACAAAAGAATTTTCTTAGGAAAAAATAATTTTAAACTCCCCTCTGGAGTTAATATTTACAATCTCTCCTCTGGAGATAAAAACACCTTATATAAAATATACTAAATAAAGGAAGTTTTTCTCCAGAAAAGGTACGTCTTTGTTCTAATCTCTTAGTTATGAATTATTTAGAAAGCTTAGAATTAACGGAAGAATCTGATTATTATAGATTAACTGCTTTATTAGATAATGAAAAACAGGCTATTCTAAAAACAGAACTAAATCTCAAATCAAATGAAAATTTTAATAAACAAAATCTGTTAAAAGAAGTTTTTAGTAGAAAAAATATAATATATTATGGAAAAATTCAACTTGAAGCCCCTGTAAAAATAAAATCTGCTAATGGAGAACTTGAAATAGTTTTGATAAATGATGAAGAATTAAGTAAACAAATTGAGAAAATTAAGAATCAACTGAAAAGATCTAAAATTGGATGGATCCATATTAGTACCATACAAATTTTAATCAAATCTACATATATGAAAGGAATTAATTCACCAATAAGTTTAGCAATCTGTGACAAAAGAATTACTGATGACTCAATAGATCAAATAATTGGGATTGTTCATAGAAATTTGGCAAATGTAAATGTTAAATTTAATGCCCATCTTGGAAATGCTATACCTTTATCAACTGAAAATCTTGGTAGATCTATAAGTTTAGCTTATAAATTCCATAGAAAAAGTTTAATGGAACAAGATGATGAACCATTTTCAATTACATATGCAATAAATTATGCTTTAACAAATAGCCATCATAGTATAATATTTAAAAATAGAGAAAGAATTTATGTTGATGAATTATTTCAAAAAATCGTAAAAACAGAAATACCAAAATATAAAGCTATTGAAAATCCAGTTCTATTATTAAAAGAACCATCAAAAAGATCGGTTTCATCAAATTTTCAAATAAGAGAATCTAAAATCAATAGTCCCTTAAGTTTATCTAAATTAAAAATTAAAGAAGAAGACTCTGAAATAAAAGAACTAACAAAAAAGGTTGAAAAATTAAATAAAACTCTAAATATTAAATTATGACAATAAATAAGGAAGAAATATATGTAACTTATCAAGATAAGAAACAAGAGCTCTTTGAAAGAGAGAATCGTTTGAATTATTTGCAGTTTTCTGAAATAAATCAAAGAGCATTTAAGGCTCTAAAAATAATCTATAACAAGCTGAAAAAAGAAGTTGAAGAGCTAGAAAAATTAATAGAATCTCTAGAAAATAGTCACGAATCGATGATAGAATTTGCAGAAATTCTAAAATAAATAATGCTAAACAAAACTATTTTTAGAATAAGATTACCTAATTTATGAAGCATAAAAAGACTAAGAAACCAGAAAATAAAATAAAAAGGATAAGAACGAAAAAATTAAAAAATAAAATAAAGGAGTATAAAAAAGAATTAAATAATCTTCAGGTCAAAATTGATGATCTTATAATAAAAAAGATAGAAATAAGAATAAATATAAACAAGTTGGAACTAAATTTAGGAAATTTATAAATGTCTGAAAAATCATATTACGATTTAAAGGAATTAAAGCTGTTGAAAGAAAAGATGGAAAATGAAATTGAAAAATTAGGAAGATATTTAGAAGTAAGAGAAAGTGTAGAAATAAAAGAAGTCTTTGAGGATTTAAGAAATTATATAAAAGAAAAAGACAAACAGATAAAAGATTTTACATATAATAATTCATGTAAAAAAGAATATTATAATTATGATAGAAATTAGAACAGAATTAAAAAATTATAAATATGAAATTAGAATTATAAATATACATCAAGGACTAGTAATAAATAATCATATAACAAATACAAGAGAAATTGTAGAAATAGTCAATACTTTAGATTATGAAGTTGCAAATTATTTTTATCAAAATCCTTTGAATAGGGCACCACCAAGACAAATTATAAACTTATTCGAAGCAAAATATGAAGAGTTAGTAGAAATTTCAAAAGAAGAATTAAAAGAAAAGTCGAATTTGAAAAATTGGTATCAAAGCCAAGTTAACGATTAAAGGTAACACTTTCTCTTTAAACAACACTTTTAACAATACGCTTTTAAATCAATAACAACCATAAAATAAAAAACATCTTTACAAAAAGATGAAATTGACAACTTCATCGTAGTATCTCCTACTTTCATTGTATGTAAAATATTAAAATTATAGTATATTAATAATTAAAAAAAGTTGAAGTAGCAAATATTTAAAAAGAGGAAAATTATGATTCCAACAATATAATAATGGATGGAATAAAGGTTAAGAGGCACATGCATATCGGATGGGTGTGATATATATGCGGGGACATGGATATTGTTCTACAAATAGGGCGTTGCTTAGAAGTAGTTGGTATAGACTAAGGAGAAAGAAAAAGAAAAATGTAATACTCACTTAAAATGCCATTTTAGGATACTTTGATTATCAACAATATTTCTTTTATTCAATTGGCAATTTTACTATGGTGGTACAGGATGATTAGCAGAGCATATAAAAGTTGGACTGCCTCGAAACATGTTTCATTTTGTCAGGTTTATCTATTCTTTATTGGCTTCTTGACAAAAATCATATCATAATTTTTTTTTTCATACCACATAGAAGAAGTGACAAAAAATTTGTTGTCTAAACTTTTTCGATGCTTCAGCAGTCAATTTTTGGTTGGATATTATTTTTTAATTTATCAAATGTATTTATTAATAGTTATTTTTCTACTTTTTATCCTTTATCAATTTATAACTTTATATTGATAAATCATATAATCTTATATAATAAATATTTTTTTAATTTCATAAGAAAAATTGTATTTTAGCTAGCATTAAAAGTGATTTGTACTAGAATAATAGTCATTCATGACTTACGCACAAAATTAAGGCGAATAATAATATATTATAACGATGATTTAATAATATAAATCTGTATGTTTTATCTTTTATTTTTTTATCAATCACTTTAAGAATAAAAGATATTTGTTCTTTAAATTAATTTTCA
This sequence comes from Arachis ipaensis, assembly GCF_000816755.2. Taxonomy (NCBI): domain Eukaryota; kingdom Viridiplantae; phylum Streptophyta; class Magnoliopsida; order Fabales; family Fabaceae; genus Arachis; species Arachis ipaensis. The sequence goes on along the minus strand of NC_029791.2, from coordinate 479,150 downwards.
AACAAAATTTTTAATCAAATTTGTATTTCAAAAATTTTAAATTAATCACATTAGTTTTTTAATCCTAATTAATGGCTAACATGACAAATTTATAAAATTAGATGAAATTAACACAAAATTAAAAGATTTTAATTCCTCAAAATCTCTCTAATTTGGGACTGATTTGATTTAATTGGATAAATTTATCAACTTGACAACAATTAGAATTGCTAAGTGTGTCTTGTGATCAATATGATATTATTTAATATGCCGTATTAGCAAATTTTGAAACCATAAGCAATAAAAATAACAAGAATTAATGTGATTAACTTAAAATTTTTGAAAAACGAATTTAATTAAAACATCTTTAGAAAACCAATTTGAACAATGAATAATTTTTTAAAGACGAATTTGACTATTTACAAAGTAATGCATATATTAAAAACTAAGTAAATAAAATCGAACCCATTATTTTCTACAAGGTCTACTAGGCTATCACCAACTAGTCTAGACTTTGGAGATAAGTGTTTTTTATCTTTTAGCAACAATAGGGGGATTAAATTGAGCCTGAGCCAAAATAGTGTAATGTCTGCCTCCTATACTTCAAACCTATCAAACGACTCGCCTGAGCTCTCCGGTTACCAGAGCATATTTACGGTGCTGGGATAAGATTGGTGCTACTTGAACTGCACTTAGAATTGATGCCATGTCCTTGTTAGGGTGTTCCTGTTGTTGTATAGATTCAAGCAGAATTGTCTGCAAGATTTGCAGGGGATCCCCGTGGCTCACAACCAAAATGGCACAACTGCAGGATATGGCAAGAAAACGTAAAAGCTGATAGAATACGGAGGAGGACAACACATATATATACAATTCTCGAGAAGAAAAGTACTAATTTGTAACTGTCCAATTAGATCACAATTAAGAAAGTGTATTGGCATTTCAAAGTGTGTCTTAAGTCTTTTGGCAGCAACTAGGGAATATGCTCAGGGATCCAATAGATTTGTTGTTGAACTTATATTATATGCGCTACAAAATTCATGAATAGTGTAAGACTTCCTAATGAAGATTAAGATAGGAGTCATTACCCTTCATATTCTGACTCCATAATTGTCACCGCTCTTGTAAGTCTACAGGCAACATCCTTGACACTTTCTCCTCCTTCTGGCCCAACAAGTGGATCCTTTTCATCCATTTCCCAAATCTCTGCATACTATTGATGATGGAAACAAGTAATCAATGAGTTGCTTTGGCGCACCAGAATATCTAAACGGACCAAAATAGCGCTCACGGAGATCTTCCACCACCTGCATAGTAAAATGGACTTCAAGTGTCAACTGATAAATCAAAACAGATGGACGTGAAAGAGAATAAAAGAAAGATTATAACTGAGGGCTAAAAACATTATGAAGCAGGCAATGAAATTAAACAGCCTTCCCCGCATAAATTGGACCTGAGTGGCTAACCTTGCACTGGGGGCCTTCAAAAGGAAGATTGAGCGCAGCTGCAACAACTTGAGCCGTGTGTTTTGTTCTTGAAAATGGAGAATAGCAAATGCGTACATTGGCAAGTGGTATATTATTTGCTTCCAGCTCCTGTCCACATGAATTAGACTTAGACTAGTTGTAATTTAATGCATATGGGGTAGTGTGGAATTTTCGAAATAGAATCGGATCAAATAATAAAGCAATGATAAAAATGAAATTGAATGGCAGGGTACTACTGCAGACCTACCAACCTGTTGGAAAAGTTTTGCAGCAACGTGTGCTTGTTCAATTCCCTCGGTAGCCAATTGGAATTCAGGGCGCGTACCGTTTTCTTGCGATGAGAAGAATCATTCTAACTAACAACTTAACCACTACTCGTGCCATAAAACTATATTAATCCATTTATTGGTCGTAAATACACAAATTTTCTCCAAAAAAATTATGTCCGGTTAAATTTTACTCAATCTGATCAGATCTTACTGAATATGGTTAGCTAATTAGCTTGTCTGTTCAACCAAACCTGTCAACCATTTATTTTTTAATTTTATTTTTTTTTATTTATCCTTTTGGCATTTATAAGCTCTTAATTGAAGTAAATTGTTTTTAAACTATAAAATTTAGGTATACAATAAAATCAGGCTATTTTTTTAGTGATAGAGAATGAGTTGTACTCAACTATAGATTAATAGTGTGTTTCTTATCAATATAGAGATTTTTTTTTTAAATTCTAAATTGTAAATCTAAATTCTAAAGCTTAGATTTGGCTAGCATGAAAAGATCGAATGTCCAATTTGTAACAAAATGAATTTAATTTTGGAAAAAATAAAATTGAGTCTTCGATTTGTGAAAAAAATTATAAGTAGATTTTGTGAAAAAAAAATTATAAAATTTAAAAAACTTAAATTGGAGAGTTCGATTCGTGGTTTTCTAAATCTAACCTTTCGATTTATTTATAATCATCTTCTATGTCTAAAAATAACACACTCAATTTATAAAAATTAAAAAACAATAAAATCAACTATTGAATAGCTTTTCTCACCACTAGATATTAAACGTATCAGAAGCAGTATTGTTACACACATTTGATAGTATTGTTACACACATTTGACTATGGGTTACACCTAATTTTGAATAATCGCCAGGCAAAGGCGAGTTTGTACATATGCCCTCTGATCAGTAAAAATACTCACATATTTTGTTATAACCTTCAAATGTATCGTCTAGTGTCTTTAGTTTTCCCCTTGATAATGCACGCACTGCAACAAATAAGACGGAAACTAAAGAATTTGGAAAAAAAAGAAAGAAAAAAGATCATTGAGTACCTCTCTTAAATGGAGATCACGTTCCTTCTTGCTTTCGAATAGGTTTCCACAGCAGCAAGAAAATTTACAGTCCTCGTGCTTCTTTCGAGCGTGCCTCTTCAATTCGTTTGGATGATTAAAAATCGCTCCACCCTTGCAATGAACGCACATAAAGCGCTCTTGCAAGGGCCTTGAGCTGGCTTCTTGAACAAAAACACACTAATATAGAATATTAAAGAAGAGTCATTGAAATTTTATAGAGGTAAATGAGGTAAAAATTAAAGAACTGTACCTGATTCTGATGAAATTTAAGGTTTTTGTTATTTTTGAATCCGTTTCCACACAGTTCGCAAACAACAACACATTTTTTGTGCTTCAGCTTTGAATGGGAAACCAATTTGATTTTACTTGCAAAAGACTCTTCACAGTTAGTGCAGGGATACATTGTTTCTTCTTCCATATGTTCTTCAATTTGAAAGAGTTGAAAAGAAACAGATTAAATTGGAGGCACAGATCAACATTTCACAACTGAGAAAAGTTTTCAGAAAGTTACCGATTGCAATTCGGATTCGGATGGTGCAGTGATTAAAGCCGATCGTACCAAAAGCTATGAAGAGAGATGGAAGGAGAAGAAAAAATGACGTTTGAAATTCGAAGAAGTGAAGAAAAGCATGTTGAGTTTGTTACTCTGGGTTTTATACTCTAACGAATTCTGCTTAGCTGGCATATCACTAACAACACATCGATAAAATTGGCGTTAGTGCAACTCTTTCTCACACTTTAAAATTGGCGGTTTCTTCTTAAGGTGATTTCTATGGTGGCTTTTCTCTTATGGTGACTATGGTGACTAAATTAAATCAACCAATGCAATGTTGGCATGTGGCATATTTAGCACAAATGGAAGGCAGGCTTTGACATGGTTGACCATGATAAATTAGCTAATAAAAAAAAGTGAAAAAAGGTAAAATTTTTGAATATTAATTAAGAGTAATAAACAAATAATAAATCATCCCAGAAAAATGTAATAAATTGAAAAATACAAAAAATAGAAAGATTGGTTCAGAAGGTTCCACAACATTCAAAAATCATCAAAGGTAGGCTGAAAAGCCTTCCATATTTCTCCACCGCGAAAGTCACGGTTTTCTCAACTTGTTTCTCGTCTCTAATAAGCTAATGAAACTTGCAACTGAGTTCATTTTGAACATCCGCTGCATTTACAAATGCACCGTTTTCCACAAATACCCTCACTGCTTTTTTTTTTTTGTCATGGCCTTCATGAAGACATGCCTAAATGAAAATCTGGACCTGATGAGAACACGCCCCTTCTTCCTCATCAATCCGCCGAAGACGCTGATGAGCTGCCGCTGTTCTTTCAGACACTTCTAACTGCCACTTCTTCCAGTGGCTCCAAGTCCCAACATACGGTGCTTCGAGTTTCAGTAAAAGAGCATACGCATTCATTTTCTGCTGGTACGGTGCTCCACCATGATGATGCTTCTTATCCAATAGAACATCAAGACTTTTATTTAAAAAAGAAACAAAAATTATTTTTCGGATGTAAAATTACATAAATACCTTCCCAGCAAACTTACTAAAGTTACTGTATTTATCTTTAATTGCATATTCCTCAGCGACGTCGTTTCGCTCATTCCTAGAGAATTCTTTGGGCCAGATGTTATGATGTTATTGGTGGGTCAAAACATGGCCACCGTTAGTCACCGGTATCCAGGCACCAGAGAACTCACCTTCTTATATCATTTCTTTTCTTCTTTTCCCCCCCTCATGCATTAGTCTGTTCGCGTTTTTTTATGTTTTGGTTAACTCTTGCCATTTATTTCATTTTAAATGTAACTAATATCTTTTTTTTTTCTTTCTTATAAAAAAAAAATACCACTGTAAGTCTTCGTTTTTTCTTTTTCCTTTTTGTTTTGTTTTAAAAAAATATAGTTAACTAGGGACGATAATCAAACCATCAGATGTGTAAGACATTTTTGCGCTACTATTTTTACTTTTATGTGCCTTTTAAAAATTAAAAGATTTATTGGTTTATTTAAATACTTTATAATGTTATTGTTATTGATTTGCTTCTGATTTGGATATCAGCTGTTTTGTTAAGTAATTAGCGTGTTTAGTTTCTGTGAAGTGGGTTGGGCAACACCAATCTCACAAGATGTCACAGCTACCATAATCTTCAATAAGATGCACTTCTGCATTTTTCGCGCTCCAATGGCATTCTTTGATTCCACTCCAAGCAGCCGAATTCTTAATAGAGTATGTCATGCTCATCTACAAATCCATTCAGTTTTTCCTATTTTGTGATATAGTTAGCTTCAATTTCGACAGCTATGCAATAGAACGCGTTTGACATTTTCTGTTTCTGACTGGTCTGGTCTGTTCTGTTCTCATGTAGGCTTCTACTGATCAAAGTTCAGTGGACACTGAGGTTCCTTATCAGTTTGCTTCATTTGTTTTTCCACTGATACAACTTGTGGGAATTATAGCAGTGATGTCTCAAGCTGCATGGCAAGTTTTTATTGTCTTTATACCTGTGATTGCAATCAGCATTTGGTATCAGGTATTAATTAGACCTTAATGATAATAACAATAAAGAGACACATTATGTACCAAGAATTGAATCTTTTATATTATTCTTCTTTTTTGAATCATAACATATTTGGCTCATACTTCTTTTATATTATTAGTTTCATATTCTTTTCCTGAAATCTAGACTGCTGATCAAAGCTTCTGATGGTTGATGTACCAGAAATTGTTTCAGAAAAGTTCTGAAGGATTGGTGCTTTGCATACTCTAACTAAGCGCGATAGCTCTCGAGCTGGTGGTAAGTAATATTGCTGCAACATTATAAGGTTGTAATGTTCTAGTTAAATATGATCCTATGATATCATGAAATATAGTCTAGTTTTTGGAAATTAGTTCAACTAATACCTGATACCAAATGCTGATTGCTATCACAGGTATAAAAACAATAAAAACTTGCCATGCAGATTGAGACATCACTGCTATAACTCCCAAAAGTTGGATCAAGAGAAAGGCAAATGAAGCAGCTAGATAAGGAATGTTTGTGTCTACTGCACTTTGATCAGTAGAAACCTGCATTAGAACAGAACAGCAAGAAACAAGAAGTGTCAAAGCCTCAAAGGCATTGTATTGCATAGTTTCTGCAAACAACAAAATAGATGAAGACGACATACTCTATTTAGAATTCGGCCACTTGGAGTGGAATCAAAGAATGACATTGGTGCGCGAAAGATGCAGAAGTGCATCTTATTGCAGATTATGGTAGCTGTCTTATATACAGCAGTGGCAAGAAGTGTTGTCCTTGCAAGAATGCAGAAAGAACTTCCAATGGCCAAAGCAACATAGACAGCTATAAGAGTTGTTTCCAAAACAGGTGGCTCCACATCTTCTGAGATTGGTGTTGCCCAAGCCATCCAATAGTTGCTACCAATTTGGAGAACTTGGAAGAGAATATGAGCCAATAGCATGAAAGGAACAAGAGCACCTCCATATGCCATAGTGATAAATTGCCAATACACTGAAAATCCAACTCTACCTCTCTCTCTTTCTTCTTCTTGAACAAGTTGGCCTTTTGCCTCATCACCTTTGTTATCAATTTTACCATTTTGCTCATCTTTCTTTTCCTCTTCTTTCTCTCCACCCCGAGAAACAGGAACATCTAAATCTTGTTCCAAGGTACTTATTTCATTGGATACTATTCCTTCATCTATTGAATCAAGTGTAGACAAAGCTTTTTTATGTGCACCAACAAGTTCCATAAAATCAGTTCCATTGTTAAGAAGATCAGCATACTTTCCACAATGAGTAATCTTCCCATCTTTCATCACCTATACCAACAAGGCATAATAACATCATCTTATTAATTTTTTTTTTAATTGATGGCAATTAACTATGATAAATACTCACCAATATAAGGTCAGCAGCAGCTAAGAACTCAACTTCATGAGTAACATAAATTACTGTCTTTGATCTTAAAAGGCCTAGTAAACATTCCTGTCATACACAAAAGACATTGAAAATGTTAACTATTTAGCATTATACAAGTTCTGGATATGAGTCTAATAAGACTAATTATAATAAAAAGGCTCTGTTTTGTTCTGTTTTTGCTTCGGCATTTAACCTTATCCTATGTCTCTTTAATTACTTCTATTGGTATAGAAGTGGTTGGTCAGAAGAAGAGCTCGTGACTCTTTTGGATTTGGCACTCAAAGCTCTTGCTTGGGGTGTTGTTGGTGTTTGCTTACAAAAAGCTTTCTTCTTCTTCTTCAGTTCAGGTGATAGAAGATTTCCATTACTCTTTAGAACTTGGTGTGTCTTCTACCTGTTTGTTTTTTGTTATTGTTTTGTAGTAGACATTGTTCTTGTGTATGAAAAACATGTGGCTTTACCTGCTCAGTACTTAGTTTCTGATGTAGTTTCAGCTTGTGTGGGTTTATTCTTCTGTTACTTTGTGTGTTTTGTGAGGAATGAGTGTGAATTTAGCACTCTTGAGGAGACTCTATTGAATGGTGATGCCCATGTTAGTGATAATAAGAAAGGGGCTGAAACTGTTACCCCTTATTCAAATGCTGGAATTTTCAGCATTCTTACATTCTCTTGGGTTGGTCCTGATGAGTTTGGAAACTCTTATTTAATTTTGATGATGAACAAACATTATTAAAATATTTAAATACAAAATTATTAATTTGATCTTAACTCATATTTGCTTAATTAATAATTTTGTTGTGCAGATTTTATGTTGGGCCGAAAAATGAATTTTTGGTTTAAGCCCAACAATCAGCCTTGATGCATGGTTTATAATAAATGGCTGAATTTTTATTGATGGCCAAGCTCAATGTTGTTACAACCAAGCCCATGGTTAATTTTCTCATGCTTGATCCGAAACAAAATTCATCAGGAAAACAAATGTTATCTAATTGGGCCAGATTTAACTTCAATGCTACAAACCCAAATCCTATTAGTGACGAATGGTTCCAAACTTGGTCCGAAACCAAGATAAAATGAAAGCAAAATGCTTCCAACGGATCCAAGCTCTTAACCATGTGATGGATTTCAAAATCTATTACATCGGAATCAACATCCTACGTAGTACGCGTCAACATCATGGGACACGGTGGTTGTGGAGGGTGGGCATGGGGAAGGGAGTAGAGTGTGTTAGGATAAGCGATGGAGTGGAGAGGGATGAGGATGAGGCAAGGAGATGAGGGGCAGCGTAGGTGGTGGTGGAAGAGGGAGTCAAGGGCAGGAGGTGGTTGGGGTTGGAGGTGGCTGATATGTGGAAGGATTAGGGCTCATAATGTGAAAGATTGGGGACTTGGGAGAAACGACATCATTTTGGGGGTGGGAGGACTAATATGTCCTGTTTTAAAAAATTACACGTTTTGGTGTGAGAGGACTAATATGTCCTGTTTTGAAAAGCTACATGCCACGTGTGCTTCCGTAATGGCCAGGTCAGTGCCACGGGAGCCACGTCAACATTTTCCGTTAAGTCTAACGGAGTCACTTCAATGGAAGGGTCAATTTGTCCGCGTTTTGGAAGGGTCAGAGACATGAATATATTTTCCAATCCTTAAGGACGAAAATGTCCGCGAAAAAAAAAGTCAGGAACCTATTTGTCCTTTACTCTTATTTTAATTTTTTGTTAAAAATATATAACTATTTCTTTTAGAACTTGTAAAATATTTGTAACTTACTTATTCAACTTATATTTGACTATGTTAGGCTTGCTATAGGATTATTTTCTTGAGCGCCGATCATGACTCTTTTTAGGCCGTGACACTAAAATTTTGTCAAGTAAACAATACTGCTGACATAGCATTAATAGGAGAAGAAAAATGTCTTAAAATTAAAAGTAATGTGGATAAACTTATGTATCTATTTTTATATATTAAAAATAGATTATCTCGTAAATTCTAACCCATCCATGACGCTATTTTCATATGTAGTTTCCAATTCCATTCATTGCATGCATGGACCTCTCGATGGTGCTTCTTTTGTCTTGGACGTCTTTTATATTAATTTCCACATAACATTTTTGTATTATATATTGACTTAGATTTCAGCTTATATAATTAGGTGTGCGGATGGTTATTCTAATATTAAGATTTAGATGGGTAATTTGAAAGTGTAGTGTATTTTAATTTGATTAGTGATTGTTCATATTGTTTAAAAAAATTATTGATTACCCATTATAATAACCCCGTCTTAATTTGTTCTTTTGGCCTTGGAAGAAGCACAGCAAACAAACATATAACTATTAACGTGAATTCATGGACAAAACGCTTGGTCAGTCAACCTAACTGAGGTTATCCACAAAATGTCTTGTATATATTATGGAAAATAAAAATTTTTCCCACAGAGAATTATTTTTAAATGGAAAATAAAAATTTTTCCCACAGAGAATTATTTTTAAATGAAAAATAAACACACATTTTCATTAACTAATTTTATAACAAAACTAGGTTTAGCAGTAAGTCAAGCCAATTTATAAACGAGTTTGAGATCGACTTATTAACCGTTCCATAAGTTAAATTCATGATTAAAGTATAACAGAAATTGATGGTAAAAATGCATCAAGATAAGTTCATATTTTCATTTCATGATTAAAGTATAACAGAAATGCTCATTCAAACTTATGAAAAGAACTTGCATTATTATATTGTTAACATGAAATCTTATATCATGGATTGCTTGGGGAATGGGGAAGACTTGGGATTGCGTTGTTGAAGGGCTGGGGAAAAAATGTTCATTTTGAAATAGTCTTTGGCATATATTGTTGATTATGACGAAGCTATGATGTATATATAAAGAAATGTTTGTCTATTATATTGAGTTAATATAATGACTGATAGAAATAGCCATATACATAACCACGTCAAAAATCTGCTAAAGAAGTAAAATATTGTACATATAAATGTTAAATACCATGCAACACACATCTCCTTGAAATAAACTTGACCAAGTTCCTTCCGGATAAAAGTTTAACTTTAGGTCTACTATTTCAATTATTATATGAAGCTAATCAATGGTTTAAGCAATAATGGTTTCTAAAATTTGATGATTGGAGTAAATATAAAATACCATTATGGCTTTATCCAAGGCCGGCCATGATAGAACAACATTTAATTGTACTGTAGGTTTAATTAATAGTACTCTAATTTGACAAGCACATATATACATCTGAGTATGACGTTAGAAGAAAACTTAGAATATGATTTGGTCTTTGGTATTGATAGATTGGGATATAGTATGAATATTTTTTGGTAGGTGTAGCTTTTATAGAAATTAGGCATATGGTTGTAATTCCAATTTGGGCATAAATACATGGATCATGATTCATTGATTCTTAGCAAAACCATCAAGCAATAATTAATAACTAATCATGTTGGTGGTTCTTAGAGTGGTGGTGTGTGTTCATATGTTTTTGTTATTTCACTTTGCATGTTTGTCTTCAGATTCATGTCATTCCTATGAAAGTTCTGCTTTACTTCAGTTCAAGACCCAACTCATTACAAACACTACCTTTTATGAGAATACATATTATGAGTATGTGTGCCCCAATCTTTATCCAAAGATGAGGACATGGGATAATGGAACAGATTGTTGTTCATGGATGGGTGTCACGTGCCACTCTGTGTCTGGTCACGTGATTGGCCTTGATCTCAGTTGCAGTGGGCTTGTAGGTAATATCCATCCTAACAGCACTCTTTTTCACCTTACTCATCTCCATACACTTAGTCTTGCTTACAATCACTTGATCTCTCTGGGAACTTTGGTTTGATGTCGAAAGAAACCACTTGGAAGAGAATCTTGCAAAATGCAACTGCTTTAAGAGAGATTGTATTGGATGATACAGACATGTCTTCCATTAGTGCAACAGCAAGTCCTTTGTCTTTGATTGCTAACATGTCTTCCTCTTTGGTTACTGCTCTTAGCCTTGCCAATACTGGAATAAGGGGACATGTGACAAGTCACATACTCTGTTTACCCAATCTTCAAAAGCTCTATCTAGGTGGCAATGAAGACATTCAAATTTATCTTCCAAAGTTGAATTGTAGCACATCTCTTCTGAGTGTCTTGGATCTTTCATTGTGTCAATTCCCAGGATCACAAATCCCTTCTTCCTTTTCTAACCTCACACATTTAACTTCTTTGTACTTGTCTGCAAGTGAATTAAATGCTCTCAAATCTTCAACATCTGACTCACTTGGACCTTTCAGACAATAGATTTAGTGGTCAATTTCCAAACGTACTTGGTCAATTAACCAGATTAAAAACACTCAATCTTGGAAGTAACAATCTAGGAGGGAAGTTGTTGTTATCTTCACTAGCTAACTTAACTCAAATTTCCCACTTGGATTTTCTGATAATAAGTTTCAGGGGCCTCTACCTAACAAAATAATAGGTTTTTCAAGTTTGATTAGATTGCTTTTAAGTGATAACATGTTGAATGAAACAATTCCATCTTGGTGTTTCTCCTTACCATTTTTAACATTCTTAGATCTATCAGATAATCTGTTTACAGGGCATATAAGTGCAATCTCATCCCATTCTTTACAGTATCTAGATTTATGCAGGAATAAGCTACAAGGAAATGTTCCAAAATCAATGTTTAACCTTGTCAACCTCACAGAGTTATGTTTGTCAAGCAAGTGGAGTGGTTCCCTCTACTTTTCACTTTTCTCCAAGCTTCAAAACCTTAAAGCTCTTTCTCTTTCAGGTTTTAATTCATTGTTATTAGCTTCTGAAACCAATGTAAGTTACCAGTTCACCAACTTGTTATCATTGCAGTTGCTACAGGTTGATTTAACTAATATTTCCAAAATCTTGTGGAAATTTCCAAAGTTGCAAACTCTCGTTTTGTCAGAAAACAAACTTGAAGGAAATGTGCCCAAATGGATACATGATATACATTCATTAGAGCGTTTGAAACTATCACAAAACCAATTGTCATCAATAGGCCAATTCCCATGGTATCAACTTAAATACCTTGATCTTAGTTTCAATCTGCTAACCGATGACAATATTTCCTTTATCTGCAATGCAACTTCTCTCCAGATTGTCAACCTGTCACACAATAAGTTTAAAGATACCATTCCACAATGCCTTGCCAATTCACCAGATCTTCAGGATTTGGATTTACCGATGAATAAATTTCATGGTACTTTACCAAGTACATTTTCAAGGGATCTCATTTCATTAAATCTCAATGGGAACCAATTGGAAGGACATTTGCCTAGATCTCTATCCAACTGCAAAGATTTGATAGATTTGAATCTTGGCAACAATCAAATTGAGGATACATTTCCAAACTGGCTTCAAAGTTTACCGTATTTGGAAATATTAGTTTTACAATCCAATAAATTGTATGGGCCGATTGTCAGCTTGAAAACTAAAGATATGTTTCCCCATTTACTTATTTTTGATATCTCATCCAATCATTTTAGTGGTCAATTACCAAAAGTCTACATAAAAAGTTTTCAAGCTATGAAGAGTGTTGTTGGAGTGCAAACAAGTTTTTATTACATCAAAAGTAGTTATGTCTTTATAACAAAGGAAATTGAGATAGAATACCATGAGTCTATGACTGCAACAATGAAAGGGCTTAGAACCAATTTTGAGAAAATTCCAGAATTTCTTGTAAGTATTGATTTATCAAGTAACAGATTTGAAGGAGAGATTCCAGATGATTTTGGGGAGCTTCATCGACTCATAGGCCTCAATCTTTCTCATAACAATCTCAATGGTCCTATTCCTCACTCTCTGGGAAATTTGTCAAACCTCGAATCATTGGACCTCTCCTCAAATATGCTTACAGGGAAAATTCCTGATGAATTGACCAATCTGATCTCTCTTGAAGTCTTGAATCTTTCCAGTAACCATCTTGAGGGATCAATACCTCGAGGGAAACAGTTTGATACATTTTCAAATGATTCCTATGAGGAAAACATGGGGCTATGTGGATTTCCATTGTCAATTCAATGCAACAACAATGTCCCTCAACAGCAATATCCATCTTCTGAGGCTGAAGACAAGTTTGGATTTGGTTGGAAACCAGTGGCAATAGGATATGCATGTGGAATGGTATTTGGAATTGGCTTGGGATGCTGTGTTTTTCTCAATTGGAAAACCTCAATGGCTTGTGATCATCTTTGGAGGCAAAAGAATTAAAAGGAGGAGCCGTGGAAACCGGCGTGCAAGAACAACTTAGTGGCCACAACTTCTGCATGAGAAATCTGTTTCAGGTTTTTGTTGTAACATAAATGTGCAATAATTAAGTTTGTATGCTATGCTGCTGTGTCCTTTTATATTTCGTTTGAGGCTTTAATTTGGTTGTTTCTGTTTCTGTCTTTTTATATTTTTAAGTCTATTGTTACATATATATGATGCTGCAAGTAAATTATGATATTTTTCTTTTTTTCATGCATATCTAACAACACTCATTGATTTTGCTTCATTCTACTGGTTAGTGTTCCAACTTCTAACCAAGCACACATTTGTCAATATCTTAAGAAATCTATTTCTCTGTTGAATTTAAACTTGGCCATAAAGACTCAAAACAGAGAAGATTATTGTTATAAAAACAGATATATTATAGTGATGAGAAGTTGAAGAAAAAAGCAAAGTAAGAAGCAGTTTTTGCAATAAAGCTAGGTTCTGCCTTCTTATTGATTTAGAAGAGGGTGCTTGACTTTTAAATAAAACAAAAATAGATTGGAACTCTTATTTAATGTTGATCCATCTAGATTTTTCATTTTCATGAATCTAAAAAATGGAATTTCAGATTGTACAACTAATCACTATTACTTTCTCGATAACTATAATTAATAAAATTGGACACTGGACATAAAAGCCCAATGTTAAATACATCACACGTGCAATTATGATGTTCTTGATTCCTATCATCTCAGTTTCTTGTGCACTAATCCAAGGTTTGATCTATTTAAGCACTTTGTGGCAGCATGTCATAACTCACATCTGTTTTAAAAAATAGAAAATAAATAAATAAATCATTTTCTAAGGCATAAGAAGAGCAAAGTATTGATGCTTGATCAAGCGACTGCATCAGTTGATACTGCTACAGACAATTTGATACAACAAACTCTTAGATTACATTTCGCCGACTCAACAGTCATAACCATTGCACATAGAATCACTTCTGTTCTTGACAGTGATATGGTTTTGCTTCTTCATCAAGGTAAGAACTAACAAATACCAATTATTCATAATTAAACTCTATTGTATCTTATTGATTACCACATTTTCTGATTTTTTCATTGTAAATTAATTTGATGCAGGATTAATTGAGGAATATGATTCACCTTCAAAATTGCTAGAGGATAGATCATCATCTTTTGCTCAACTTGTTGCAGAGTATACAATGAGGTCTAAATCCACTTTTGAGAAATCTGCTGATCACTGATTGAAAAAAGGTGCAAAATACCAAAACTTAGAAATTTCTTGACAATGACGAAAATTCAGGGGGAATTACAATCTAACTAGTAGAGTAGTAGTGCTCATGATTCTTCTGTCATTCAAAAGTTGTGATAGAAAAGTGTATTTAGTAAAACGGAAATATTTGGTAACCAAACATAATTAGCCAAAAAGTTCTTAAGCTTAATTTTTGTCGTACATATTCATTATTGTTAGAATTTGGTTGAATTAGTCCCACATTGCTTAGGATAGCAAATGGAGTGGGTGACCTAGACTATAAATATGAGGCTAAGTTCTCCATTTGTTTTTGCACCAGTTGAAAACACTTTAAGCTTGTACCTGATTTTTCTTTTCCTCTATACTCTTTGATTAGAGAGTGTTGTGAGGTGTAGTTAGATATTTGCTTTGAGAGAGTGTGGGTGTACTGGGGTGCCTGTGTTAGAGAGAAAGAAGTCTATGTGTTGTAACAATTTTCACATAGTGATATTCTCTGGTTGTCGTTTGACAACCGCCGTGGTTTTTTCTCCGGTAATTAGAGTTTCCACGTTAAATTCTTGTGTTGTGATTGTGTCTATTTTATTTCTCTGTCAAAGGTGTTTTCTCAAGGGGGAATGGTGTCTTATTCCCAACAAGTGGTATCAGAGCTTCGGTTCGGTGGGATTTATTCTTAGTATGCTCTGTGGTTGCAGACTAGTCTGACCTTCCACATCAGAAAAGAATTTTGTCCTGTGGCTTGAGGTTGTAGCTTGAGGTTGATCTTTGGTTGCTGTTGTTGTTGCTGGAAGGCAGTGTGACACTGTGAGAGTGCAGTTTGGATAGGTTCTGGCTAAGGAAAGACTTGGTATTTAAGTGTGTCCATTGTGACCCACCTCTCTTTCCTGGGGACCCTTCCTAGTGCACGGTCTACAGTTGAGTTATACTATTCCAGTATACGGTTGCAACAATGTCAGGATATTCAAGTGCTGTGAAGCTTGAAATAGAGAAATTTGATGGAAGAATCAATTTTGGCTTGTGGCAAATACAAGTCAAGGATGTGTTGATACAATCAGGTTTGCACAAGGCGTTGAAGGAGAAGATCTCTGGTTGCTCTCTCTGTGAGAGAAGATGATGTTCTCTAGAAGACAAGAAGTATCCTCATGGTATTACCACACTGCCATGGATAAGGATAAGTTGTGGCAATCGGGTCCACAATTGCACACGGGCATTGGTTGGCGTTGAGATGCAAGGTGTGTGGCGGAGTTAGGTCGATGGCTGAAGAACTTCCAGGAAAAGCCAATTTGGAAGTTACACCATGAATTTTCAGCAAGGTTTCGATCTGTACCAAGGCGAAATGCTTGGAGTGATCTAATTCCAAGTGAGTATACTTTCATGGTGGAGTATGATAGTTCTCTGAACTATGATTGTCGGTATAGACAATGTCAGCAAAGAATTATCGGTGTTGACAATGGAAGCTGAAGATGTGTGACTATTTCAATCAAGGTGGAGATTGTTAGAATTTGGTTGAATTAGTCCCACATTGCTTAGGATAGCAAATGGAGTGGGTGGCCTGGGCTATAAATATGAGGCTAAGTTCTCCATTTGTTTTTGCACCAGTCGGAAACACTTTAAGCTTGTATCTGATTTTTCTTTTCTTCTATACTCTTTGATTAGAGAGTGTTGTGAGGTGTAGTTAGATATTTGCTTTGAGAGAGTGTGGGTGTACTGGGATGCCGGTGTTAGAGAGAAAAAAGTCTATGTGTTGTAACAATTTTCACATAGTGATATTCTCTGGTTGTCGTTTGACAACGGCCGTGGTTTTTTCTCCGGTAATTGGAGTTTCCACGTTAAATTCTTATGTTGTGATTATGTCTATTTTATTTCTCTGTCAAAAATGTTTTTTCAAAGAGGAATGGTGTCTTATTCTCAGCAATTATATGTTTTTTTTTTTTTTCAAAACAAATTGCATTGAATAGATACTCTCACTCCAACTCTTTTTCTCCTTTGACTCATTCAAAGACTAAAATGAAATCTTTTTCTAACCCATCCATAACGCTATGTATTTTTATATGTAGTTTCCATTCATTGCATGCATGGATCTCTTTTGTCCTATGCCCATTAATTTTCACATATAACATTTTTGTATTATACATTGAGTTAGGTTTCAGCTTGTATTATAATAATAATATTACCGTCTTATATAATTTATTCCTTAGTCTTTGGAAGAAACACAGGAAACAAACATACAACTATTAACGTGAATTCATGGACAAAACGCTCATTCAGTCAACTAAATTAGATTAGCCACAAAATGTCTTCTATATATTATGAAAAATTATCTTCTCATTTATTTTATTCTTCTTTCTCCCCATATTTCAAAATATAAATCTTTCCCATTAAGACAAACTTGTGTTTTAAAATGAAAGAAGCATATTTTTTATTAACTAATTTTATAACAAGACTTATTTCTTTGCGAAAAACAAACTTAGTTAGTTGAGTAATTAATTTACACGTTTATTTAAGTAAGTGTTTGGGGTTTAAGTCACGTCTTATGTATGCAACAATTTATTGGCTAATCAAAAATTAATCTACTCTTGTCATCTCGCTAACAGAAAATGTATCAATTTCTTCTCCTCCAAGTCCATCATCTGCAAACACCATAGCTTCAAGTCCATCATCCTATGTATCTTTATTCTTCTTCTTCAATATAACGCAAAGAACCAAGAACGGCTAAGCTAGTGAGTAAATAAGCCACCAAAGACAAATGATAAGTAGATTTAGGTTTTGATTTTTTAATTATTTTATTTTTAAATTTTGATTTGTTTTGATTTTAAAATATTTTAAAATTAAAAACAGAAAATCGGTTAATCGGGCCATAAAATCACAAAATCAATTGCAGATTTGCAGCCAACAAAAAGATTCGTCTCATGAACATCTAAATCGGGTCGGATTTGTTCGGATTCGTGACCGCTTTATCAAAATTCTGCACTGCAACACGCCGTCGATACGCTTGTTTGACGTATCCACCGCATGTCGGTATCGGATTCGCGTCCGACACGGATACGCTGGCACCATGAGCAAATCCGTGTTTCATAGATGTTAAATAAGGGAATTAGTTTTTTATGTTAGTACCGATTTGTTTGTTCAGCCCAAGACAAAAAAAAAATAATAACAGTAATAAATAAATTTAATTTACTTGATAACTTTTGATAGTATATTAACTGCACTTCTTACTTTATCTAAAGTGCACTAGCTTTTGCTATGCGCCTTTGAATTCAAATTTCACTTAGTGAAACGCATGTATGATGTGCTTAGTGCTCACAATATTAATAATTTAATGGGAAAACTATTCTAAAGGACCGTTAGGAAGATTTAATTATTAAAAAGGATCTCTAATACCAAAATTAGTAAGAAAGACCAAATCTTTTTATAATATTTAAGAAAGTGAACCAAATCTTTTATAATAAGGAGATAAATCTTTTTATAAAAAACCCTCTTGTCATGAAGGGTGCCCTTGAAACTTAGCCCATACTGCTGAAGAGGCAAATCCACCTTCCACTCCTCCATGATTTCATAGTCTCCTTTGGTGTAGCGTGGATAGTGAAGATGCATTTGAAACTCTAAACAAATAGTAGGATACTCTTGTTGGGTCAATCCTTCTTCAATAGTTTTGTCAATAGGGTAGTACCCCAAAACATGGCAAGCTAAGTGAACAAGCCATCTAAGAGTCATTTAGACAATGTAATCTTAGAGACAGTAGTGCTCCAATTTTTGTTTCAGGTGAATCTTATACATATTAAACATGTTTATATATAGGTGCACTGTGCACAACAATAGCGTATACATGAAATAATTTTGGACAAAATTAATAAAAAAATATTAAGATATTTGAATATTCATTCATACTCTTGCTAATAATTGACTTTTACAGTAATTTTTTTTAAATTAATTAACTAATTAATCTCAAGTGAATATTCATACATATCTATATAACGTTGAGAATCAAACAGCATATATTAAAGATTATAAAAAATAATTAAGGATATATTTATCTCCTTATAAAAAGATTTGATTCTTCTTCTTAAATATTATAAAAAGATTTGGTCCTTCTTACTAATTTTGGTATTAAAGGTCTTTTTTAATAATTAAATCTTCTTAACGGTCCTTTAGAATAATTTTTCCTAATTTAATATTATATTATTGAAGTAAGTTTAAGCCTTAACCAGTTGCCTAAGCCTAAAAGTCAGCTACTTCTCATACACATCATGTTTGTTTGCCTTTTTCATATGCATGGACATCGTTATACTTTAGCATTACTACATATTAAACTCATTCATATAGGCCACATTTATTCAATTCAATCTATGCATATTTAATATGCATGGCAAATTTTGTGGTGCCTATAATTTTAATGTCAAAATTGTCAAACTTATTTTTTGTGATAAATTTTAAATATTAAAAAATTATTTATTTTTATATTTTTTAATTTAAATATTAATTTTTATCTCTTTTTAATAAGTTAGATAAGTATATACGAAGAACATCGCATGCACCATTTAATATTTCATACACTAACTTTGGACTTTATTTCCGTCTTTTTTTGTTCGACAGCACGGTTAGCAACTTAGCATAGAGCAAAAATTGTGATACCAAAAACTATAACAGCGTGCACTTGCTAAGCCCAAGTTAAGCCCAAACATTGCATAGCCGAGCCCATCAAGCGTCTCATCTTTTCCATACCTATTATGAACTTATGATATCTCTCTTCCTTTGCAACCCAGTAAGCCCCTACACTAAGTCTATGTTTGGTTAGAAAGAAAGAAATAGAAAGAAAAGAAAAGAAAAAAAAAAAAGTTGAATGGATTTTTATTTTTTTTAGATGTGTTTGGAGGAAAGAAAAATAAGAAGAAAAAAAATATTATAAAAAGATAATTTTATTCTTATAATATAAAATACATTAAAAAAATGAAGAAGTAATATTGGAAGTGATGAGAGAAAAAAAAAATTTCCTTTCTTTTCTTTCTAACATTTGAGAGAAAAAAAATTGATAGATCCCATCAGTTTATTTCTATCCCTTTTCTTTTCTTTTTAATTTCTCTTCACAACCAAACAATGAAAAATAATCATTTTTCTTCCTCTTTTCTTTCTTCCTTTTTCTTTCCTTTCATTTTCTCTTCAAACAAACATAGCATAAGGTTTCGACGAGCATGTGTGAAATTTAGAAAAGAGGAAACCACCAAAAATTACGTTAAAATAATATTTAAAACTAAAAAGAGATAATTAATTTTTTAATTTGAATTAAAAATGTCTTATAATATATCCAACTTTTACGTATATTAAGTGTTATAATATTAAATAGTATAGTATTTTCTATAACAATGACTCAAAATATTAATCTAAAATATATTTGGGCCTAATAAGACCTCAATGCAAGCAAGATCAACTAAAATTTATTGTTAAGGTGCCTAATCCGACTTAGTTTCATTACCTTAAAGGCCGAATGCAGATGAAGTCCATGCGTCCTCTCTTAAATCGGCTCAGATTGGATCTCCGTTGTTAGTTAGATATGGTAATGAGTACTTAGGGGAGAGTGAGAAGCCCCCTTCCCATCTCTTACTCCTATTTAAAAAAAAAAAATCCACATTCTTTCTTCGTCATTGCAAGTTCCTGTTTAATTACCGCTTAGGGAATGCAGATCTCCTCGGGTATCTACAAATATTCTTTGAAATTTAAAAAAAAATTTAACACAAAAAGACATAATATAATAATCATAAAATAATCAATTCATCAATATAATTTAACATAATTTATAACATATTCGTTATGAAAAATAATATTTCAAAAGGAGAAAACATAAAAACATATTCCAACATAATAACATATCATAATTTTTTAGGACGATACTGAACGACGTAGTGACAGACTTGAGAGGCAGAGAAAGTGAGTTAGAGAGAGAGGATCGAGGCTGAGAATGAGTTTGAAAGAAAAAGGAATAATTCGAATTGAAGGCAGAAATTAGGGTTACTAAATTCAAGAAATGGATTTATGTATAAATAAATTAGGATAAATTAATAATTTTATATTCGCGCATATTTAATAGGTTTCATGGGGCGAATACTTATGTCTGTGTCTCCATTAGAGGTGGCAAACGAAAAAGTCCACCCTGTCTTACCAAAAACCCACCATCTGGTAGGTTGGCCCACCCCACCCCACCTCACCTAGTAAGACGATCTTGAATTTCTCTCCCGCTCCCCTAATGGTAGGCTGACGGGTTGGCGGATTCTCCCCTTTTTTATAAACCATTAAATATTAAATAATATATATAATTTCACAACAATTTCAATAAATTTTTAATTTCTAAAAATATTAAAAAATTATAATTTTTAAATTCACACACATTAAAGTCTTTATAATTATAAATATGTAATAAACATAATTATAAACCAAATTTTTTGAAACAAAATAATAAAATCAATATTGTCCAAAACAAAACAAATATTGTCCAAAATATATAATTAAACATCTTCAAGTTTATAATCATTCAACCATAAAACATAATCCAAAATATAACTTAGAACATCTTCAATTATCATCTTTATCCTCTTGTAGATCAATAACATCATAGAAATTTATAAAAAAAAATTGCCCTGACAAAATAAAAGTTTGGCCCAGTGGAAAAGTCTGCCCCGCCCCGCCAAAGCTCATTTATTAGGCGGTGTAGGGTAGGCGAATTTTTTAAGTTTGGCGGTTTCAAATTTCCAGCCCAAGTCGCCTTTTTTTTGGCTGATTATGCGGGCCAACCTGACGGATGCTCTCATTGATTATAAACACTATCAGATTTTAATTCTTTATTTTTATGTTTTATAATTATATGACTTAAAAGCTTCATATTTAGAACTTCATTTATATACATTAATATTAATTACTAGTATTAATTTTCAGAAATAAAATAAAGTTAAACAAGTCCTGTACAAATAGAATTTAAAATAAAGAAATAATTAATCATATAAAAACATATAAATTAACTGTAATTAAATATATTTAATTTTACATATTGAATTTTCTTATCTATGCACAGATTTTTTACTTTTTTTTTCTATATAAAAAAATAATCATTTTTTAAATACAGCGAAATTGGCAAAAAAACCATAGTATAGAATGTAAAAATGATATTAATTTTTAATCTTCATTTAATAATTTATATATAATTATTATCTTATCTAAGAATATCTTTATCGTTTGCCCGGCT
>NC_029791.2:456191-457661 GCF_000816755.2 Arachis ipaensis | reverse complement strand
ATATAAAAATATAAAATATATATAAACCAATTTCTTTTAATAATTACTCAGTCACAAATATCCATCAAGGACATGAGATTTAAGAGCATATAAAGTAAATATAATACCTACAATTTTTATAAATTAAACAGAACATATAATAATAAAAAAATAATTAAATCCAAAAAAGTTATAGAACACCTATTATACACTACAACGGTTAGTATTGAGAAAGTTTTAACCATTTATTCTTTTTATTGGCTCCCTTTTTATATACTCTACACTTCATCTACGAATATGTTAAGGATTAAATTTATGCTTCAAACTTTTAAAATCCTATATATTCTTACCAAATACAATATTATTATGCCTTTTTTTTCTTTATAGAAACCATTGAGTGGAAGAACCGTTGATAAGAAAATGAGGTTCTCTTATAATATGTCTGACTTTTTATGATAATAAAATAAAAATAAAAAGTATGAAATAATATTGTGTATATTTAAGTTAATTTTAATCTTTTTTAATAACCAGATTTGTCATAATAATGTAATTGATAACAGTTAATACGGATTGGATATGTTTTAAGTATGCTATACATTTTATGATTTTGTACGAAATAATATTAATTTTAATTTATATATTTATTATTGGATATTAAAAAAAAGTATTTGTATTATTAGCATCTTTCAAATCTTTCTCAACTCTGACCGTGATTAGGCCTAAAAGATCACCTACCTCGTTGGAAATAAATGTAATCCAATCAATTTTCATCTGATAGTACTATACATTCACATAATCATAGGAGAATTAACTTTAGCGAAATAACAATATGGTATTTAGTTACCACATGAGTATTTTTATATATAGAATTATCAATCAATTATGTATGGCTTCTGATAAAAATAATATATTCAATATGAATATTATTTGTTATGTCAAAGATAACAAATTGGCAAAGACAATTAATTATAATGGATATATTCATTTTAAAAAATATTTTTCTATGTAATACTATAATAAAAAATATCATGGTCACCCTGAATTATTACAGGTTCAACTTCCATCGATAGTGGTAGAATGCCTAAATTGAGCCATCTTCAAGACTATAATATTTGTCAAACAAACACTTAATGAAACACCATCCATACCTTCTCATTTTGAGTACATTTATAAATAAAAAAAGAGTTAAAATAGGAAAAGCGATAAAAATGATGATTTTTATAATTTTGTGTGACTATCTATTTAAAGAAGACCATAAGACCATGATTGTCTACCAAAATTAATTTTATTTATTGCATTTAATTTGAATAAGTAAAAAATCATCTTATTTTAGTTTGGTCCTTAATTCACATGATTTAAATTTAGCTCAATATATATTATTTAATTTGATTTAATTATTAGTGAAAAAATTTTGAGAACCTATTTTATTCATAGATTTATTATTTGAATGATTAATTAATCTAATTAATTAATTAATTATTATAATTAATC
>NC_029791.2:443094-456185 GCF_000816755.2 Arachis ipaensis | reverse complement strand
AACTATCAACTCCTTAATATTATGATTTAATTAATAAGAATGATGATATTAATATTTTTACATAAGTCTTGTTATTATTTATAATTAGGAAATAGCCATAAATAAATTTATTTCCTTAATGAATGTTAATTTTATTATCAAATTCTATATTACCTTTAAAATTTTAGCGTAATTGAGTCTAATTTCTATATTTTAAAATGAATTTACTCAAAAAATTAATATGTAAATCACATTATTATTACAAAATTACCTTTTTAACATAATTAGTGGTGCTTGTTTGAACCATTAAATTTAGCTTCTAATGATATTAACGTCAACCTATTTTATTATCTTGTACCTTTAAAGAATTTACACCACTAACATAAAAGTATAACAATTAAAAAAAAAATTATTACAATGGGAATATTCATTTTAACAAATATTCTTCTATCTAATGCTATAAACAAATACACTGGGCACTTTGAACTACTACAGGTCAACTTTCATTCGCAGTAATAGAATGCCTAAATTGAGATATACAAACAATCAATAACACACTCATCCGTACTTTTTTTATTTTGGATATATTTATACATAAAAGAAATTATACATAAAGAAACAAAGAAGAAGAAAAGAAGAGTTGAAATAGCAAGAGCGATACAAATCACAATTTTTATAATTTTGTGTGGCCATCTATATATAGTAGACCAGACAACTATGATTATCTAACAAAATTAATTTGTATTTATTGCACTTAACTTGAATAAGTAAGAAATTATCTTATTTTAATTTAGTCCTTAATTCACATTATTTAAATTTAGCTCAATATATATGATTTAATTTGATTTGATTATTAGTTTCCAAGTATAATAATAAAAAAAAAAAAAGATCATTTTAAAGGAAAGTACATATGATACCGTGCTAGGAACCCATCCAACGTGTGGACTTAGAATTGGAGAGATGAGGTGCACCGCCCAATGAAAGGGTGACACATAAGAAATACCTAAACTAGCTGAACGACGACGTTTTCAGTTCAACTTAACAGTAACACGACACTTCACAACTCCGAGGTAGAATCGCAAGCTCAACGTTGTTGCCTCTCTCAAACAGAGACTAAAATCCTTCTTCTCTCTCTCTCTCTCTCTCTCTCTCTCTAAGGTATCTCGCTTTTTTCAACCCTCTCTCTTTTAAATGTATTTATATTTATTGTAGATTGGTGTTTTTGAAATCAAATTAGGATTATGAACTGATTGAAGGGAACTTGATTGTTGGATGCAGATGGGGTTATGGCATGTAATGGTGTTGGCGCTAATTATGGCGTTTTGGAACCTAAAGGGTTCAGAAGGGATCCGATTCGTTATAGACAGGGAAGAGTGCTTCTCCCACGATGTGAAATACGAGGGTGACACCGTTCATGTTTCCTTCGTTGTTATTAAGGCTGATTCTCCCTGGCATTACGGTAACGACGGTGTTGATCTCGTGGTATGTTTCTTTTACTACCTTAATGTTTCTTAGGCATCAACTTCTCATTCGAATTCTCTCTAGTTTAGGGTTCTATTGGAACACATAGTCACTCATCACTAATGCTTTCTCTTAACTATGCCTGTTGATCCTAGTTAGCAGTTGATTTTGAGGGACTCAAACACTTTAACTTACTTTTATTAAGCAAATAAGGCATACTTTAGAGCATTATGTGTTGGACTTTTGATGTTAGATGGTGTATATTCTGGTAGCTATATATGTTTTATAGGGTTTGAATCTTGTTACATATACCATAATGTTTGAATTTTCAGATAAAGGGACCTTCTGGTGAACAAATTCATGATTACCGTGACAAGATCAGTGAAAAGTTTGAGTTTGTGGCTCACAAATCAGGTGTCCACAAATTCTGCTTCAACAACAAGTCTCCTTATCACGAAACCATCGATTTCGATGTACATGTAGGACACTTCTCTTACTTTGAGCAACATGCCAAGGATGGTAAGTGCTCCTGCTATTAGGTTCACTCATTTTTACTTGTTAGTTGTAAAAAGGGATTTGTCATGGAAACTGCTGTGATTCCTTGCAGAACATTTCAACCCTTTGCTGGAGCAGATACAAAAGTTGGAGGAAGCTCTTTACAACATTCAGTTTGAACAGCATTGGTTGGAGGCACAGACTGACCGCCAAGCAATAGGTATTGTTTTCATTTTTATATCGAAAGATATCGCGCATTTTCAGTATATAACAAGCTTTGTAATTCCATTCAACAATCAAACCATAGAATAGACCACATTGTTATTTAGGCTAATGAATGAATGAGAACCACATTAGTTTTGCTCTTTCTGTTCCCTCCTATGTTTATATCCATATGGCATCGATTCAACGATGTACTAGAAAGTGATCGCGAAAGATAATAATATTAACAACCCACATTTGTTGGTGCAAGATATCATGTTCCCTGATGTTTCTTATTGGAATGCAGTGAATGATGCAATGAGCAGAAGAGCAGTACACAAAGCAATTTTTGAATCAGCAGCACTAATTGGGGCAAGTGCACTACAAGTCTACCTTCTGCAGCGATTATTTGAACGAAAGCTTGGAACCTCCAGAGTTTAAAAAACTAAGATAGGATATATCGTTTTGGACCCTGTAATATTAGAAATGAACACCTTTTATTTTGTTTCATCTTATGGATATTTCTATTTCTAGATATTCACTTCCTCTTAATACTTTGGAAACATGTTATTTATTTTTATCAATACAGTAGATTCTTTGCAAAATTACAAATGACAATCATGGATGCTCCCTTCCAATACACAATAGTACTCTAATCTCTGTTCATCACTTGCTACTCACTTTCAGTCTTGAGGTGTTAGTTATTTGAACATTTGTTCTCTCCAGAGTTGTTTCAGAATGATATTTTCATCCTGAAACTACTGTTAGTAATCAAATACTTTTCAACCTTTTTAATGCAGAAACAGATATTATTGTTATTGAAATAGTAATAACCAAATGAATAACATTCAACAAGTAGTGTAACAATTGGAAATGGAAACTGATGAGAGGTTTATTGATAACAATAAATAAGGTTACACACACCAACAAGTATTGAACAGATACGATATTATTGATTTGTTCTTATTGGTATTATATTATCTCTCAACCATAATATGCAGAGATCATGATACTCTTATTCAGAAGAGTTTATGCAGCACAACCATTTTCTATTCTGCAAGGGGAAAGAAAAAGTTGAAAGAAGTGAGAGTTAATGAAAGAAAGGAGATGAATGAGAGTATAGATAGGGAAGAAAACATACAGGATGGGGCTTTCCAAGAACAACATGATGAGGGGGTTTGGGAGAAGAGAGGGATTTGGGAGCAGTAGCAGCCTTCTTCTCGTTCCTTGCTTTGTTGAAGATAACAGTGAAACCATCGGCAGATGCAGGGTCGTTCACATCCCATTCTCCGAACTTGGGCAATGCCCTTCCACCTTCCTCTGAATCCTGGATATCAAATGTTTATCAATTGGATCATCAAAACAACACCACAAGAATAAGATCAAAGGGATAGATAGCGTACCGCCATGCGTGAAAAATCTTGAAAGGAAGAAGAGGAGATTGACAAGAAATTGTTATTGGGTAGTGGGTACCGTATACTATTAGTATTAGGATACCCTCCACACACTTTCCAGCTATTAAGTACCCTGTCTTTGGAGGGTCGAAACTAAACTTGTAACCACAGAAGATGTCCTCCGTGTGACAAAGTACCCTGTCTTTGGAGGGTTGGAGTACCACGTAGGGTATTTTTGTCGCACAGAAGACATTTTGCGTGGGTACAAGTTTAGTTTCGATCTAGTGTGAGTACATATGTCAGTGTTTTCATCTTTTATAGATACAAATGGTTATTTATTCTTTTATCCACCAATAAAATTTTAAGATGAGATGTATTACTTTCGTCACGGTTTGGCTTAATTAAAAAGGTGTTTTGATGATTCGCGATGGAAGGAACATATGCGTTGCTTAAACAGAAATGAGGTTTGTTCCCCACATTGACATTGACCGGTTATTGAATTGGGAGAGACGGATCCATGTGATAAGATTTTCATTTTAATTATGGCCGATGTTCAAAAGCGTTACATACATAAATGAAAGTTGATTGAAAAGAGAGAGAATTAAAGGAATGTGAGATGTTACGTTATTGGATCTCAAAATACAACATACAAAGAAACAAGTACAATTATGAATAATAGTTACACCAAAACCAATAGTTTGAGTGTGCAACTTAACAAGCAAGCACAACACAAAGAAAAGAATGACGGATTATCAAACGTTGGCAGAAGCATTGTCTGGCTTGAAGTAAGGCGGAGGAACTGCACCGGCAGCGGCACCGGGGGGTGGAGTAGGCATCCCATAGACTTGAGGATTGGTCTGGACATCACGCCTTCCCCTGTGCCTTCCGAAGAAGTAACATCCAAAGCCAAGAATGAAGCAGAACAGAATAAGAGGCAGAGAAATCACCACCACCATACCCATTGTGTTACTATGTCTTCCTTCAACAACAGCTGGATACGCATATAGAATTATAGAGTAGTGAGAGTATTTATTCAGCTACACGCTGGCATCGATCCCCTTAACGTTCAAGTTTCTAACGGTCGCCTCTTCTTTGTCCCCACCATCCTATAAACAAATATGTTCCCTTTCTCTAATTCGCATTGTTTAACACTTCCTTCACTTTATCACTTATAGCTTCTACCCATCCACCTGCACCGAATCATATTCCCTTGCATTTATCATTTTCTATCCTACTTAGTATTTACTTTTCTTTTATTTTCGGAAACAGAACTACTCTACTATACTTCATGTGAACTCTACTAGCCTTTACAGTTTAAAATTTATGTAAATTGACTCGTCAAGCTTTTTTCAATTCTCAATTTGATTTAAACTAAACATAATATATTCTTTCATCTTTAAGCCATATAAACTCGATATTCATATCCTAAACCTAAACTATCTTAGATACATGCAAAGTTCAATTTTTACATCTTTCTAAATACTAAAGTATACATAACTTTTAATTTTTAAGAGGAATGTATTGTTTGGGCTAACTTCATCAGCTCAAATACAAGATAAATCATATTTTTTTCTCTCTTCACCAATGGCATAGCCAAAAGATTAAAACAAATGAAAATAAAAACATATTTACTACACATATTTGCTACGTTTACTTGGAAATTAAAATGGACTGAAAACTTTACTACTATTTAGGAAACCCTTTCTCATCCGTGCCTAAGCGATTTGACTCAACAGTTTTTCAGGTTAAGAATTAAGATAAACCATCAAGAATTTATAACTTTTCTCCCTCATTTGTTTATGTGGTTATGTCCATCCCGTTCCCGTCCGTGATTAGGACATCGTTTTGAATATCTTTTGATATTAGAGCTTCGTACGAGTTTCCGAGTAGCATTAGTTACCAAGTATGATAGTAGATAACTAGAACAAATTACTACACTCATCAGCCATTTCAGTTCCAAACACATTCATAAGAAGCAGAAGCATCTATTTAATCTTAGGTATGAAGAATGATCAATCTAAAGCAAGATACACCAGAAACTTATTGCAGGAAAACAAAAAATGTAGATAACGTTGCTCCCTATTCTACTATGCCACAAACAACTTAAATTTCACACAACAAACATTTCTTTAGCTAAATTTCGCTCCACTCTATGCTTTGTGTTCTGGTGGTCAGTTTGAAACTTGCGTGTACCCTTGCTAAAGAGGAAGTAATAGTTTGTAGAACTATGCTCAAATGCTGGCTCTAAAAGGACATATACTGAACCTGCAAAATGGTTTATAGAAGCTCCACAACAAGGGCGGATCCACCACCACCTCCATTGCAAATGCCACCAACTCCGTATTTCCCATTTTTCTGCTTCAGTACCTGCATGCAGAGTGCATTTAGACCAACTGAGTTCTGAAAAACAATATCAAATGAAGTTATAAACAGAAGCATACCCCCAAAAGTGTCACCAGAATACGGGCACCACTGCAACCTAGAGGATGACCCAAAGCCACAGCTCCACCGTGAACATTTATCTTGTCCTGCAAAATAATAGTTACTTGAGCGACTGCAAGAAACATTTAGAGTTGGCTACAATGAAGGCAAATTATGGACTACAATGTATCATCTTCGACACTGTAAAGAGGGTGTGCTACAAAGACGTGAAAGAATTACTATCTTAACATTATAACAAGGGGTAATAAGTAATAACTCACCGAAGGAATCCCAAGAAGCTTCTGATTTGCAAGAGCCACAACCTAAACCCAACAACGTGAAGAATTAAATTTAAAGCAACAAGAGTTGGTAAGCATAATAAGATTGAATACAGTCATGAAATCCTACCGAGAAGGCTTCATTGATTTCGTAAAAATCAATTTGTGATGCCTCCAACCCCGCTCTTGAAATAGCTTTGGGAATTGCAAGGGCAGGAGCTGTTGTAAACAACTCTGGTGCCTGCACAGATCAACCTCATATGAGCATTAAGTTATACTCGTAATATACAAAATACAACAAGAGACAAAGTAAATACCACAAGTTTTTGGCCAAAAGGTCTAGTTCATATTTACAAATATTTTTTTTTTATGTACCTGAGCAGCATCAGCATATCCAGCGACCTTTGCAATAACTTGAAGCCCAAGCTTCAGTGCCTTCTCTCCACTAACCAAAACTAATGCAGCAGCACCATCACTGTAAGCAAGAGCAATCGCATTTTTATTAGGAATCAAGGCTCAAATCATACTAGAGCTTTCAAGAAACGTATGTGATATTTCAGTTAAATAGTTAATAGCAACTGGTAGCTTAAGCTAGGGAAAAAATCAAGTTTTAGCAGATTAATACTCAAGGAAGCATATAATATTAAACAAGTCATTATTACAACTTTGTAACAGGCTTCAAGCTTCAAACAGTAGTGTCCAATGGAATAACTTGTGGTTCAAAGATGATATAGGCAGAAAAATTGTCTATATCAGTTTCTGGTTCCTTTATATTCCCTACTATATCACCTGAGTCTAAATGGCAATCAAATCATTACAGTAAACTTTCCTGAAGATAATGGATTTTTTCCCAAAATATAATTGGCAAGGAACCCAAATCATAGTACGTATAGGAAATAAAGCAGGAAAGAGTTCAAGAAAGAATTCAGATAATAATATTAACCTTATGCTGGAGGCATTTCCAGGGGTGACAGAACCTCCACTCTCCTTGAAACTTGGTCTGAGTTTGCGTAACTTGTCAGCATCAAACTGGCATCATAAGAGGAAATAAATAACGATATATTGGTTTACATTCAAATGAATATTGACGAAATTAATGACTAGATAATTAAATAGATTAGCAGCTAGAATGAACATGGACAGAATGTGTTCTGTATGCGAGATAAAACAAAACTACAAATTCCAACCCTGACTTCTCTTGATGAATTGTTCACATGCATATCACTCTGCTTAGAAACCCTATATTCTTCTAACAAGCTTTTAATGACAGGAAAATAGGAATTGTTTGCAGATACAAATATATCTACAGACATGTATTTCATAAGTTCCTATCAGTATACAAGGAATATTACCATAGCTCAAGTAATTTGGATAATTACCTTTCCTGGTCCTTCATCCTTATCGACAAGGGTTGATGGTTTCCCCCTTCCACCAGGGACTTCAACTGGAACAATTTCCCATGTAAAGGCACCACTTTGTTGGGAAGCAATTGCCCGTTCAAAACTCTGAACTGCATGGTTATCCTGAGGAAAAGACAAAGCCATCAGAACAAATAGAAAAGGCTCCTATAATTATGACCTGATGAAACCTGTCTGAAGAGTGATCGGCTATAAATTACCATTTCCTCTCTTGTTATTGAATGGTTCTCTGCACAGAGTTCGGCACAGGATCCCATGTGAACATCCTTATAGACATCCCATAAACCATCCTTTATCATCCCGTCAACAACTGTATCATGTCCAAGGCGGGATCCTTTCCTGAATTTACAGTATTGAATCAGTTGAATCCAGAGGCAAGAAAATTCGAATAAAAAGGCAATAGGTAGTACCTTGCTTCTGTCAAATACTTAGGTGCATTAGACATGCTTTCCATACCACCAGCGACAACAACATCGTTTAAGCCTAATTGAATACTCTGTGCAGCAAGCATTACAGCTGCAATAGGCAGAAGGATCTTTTTAATATCCATGTTGTTTTGTCTTTGCATGTAGTTTAGACAGGGAAAGGAGAGCACAGAGACAAAGAAACAAACAGAATGCATGCACCTTTCATTCCGGAGGCACAAACTTTGTTGACAGCGGTGCAGACAACTGAATTGGGTATTCCTGCTCCTAAGGCTGCTTGTCTTGCAGGAGCTTGCCCCACATTAGCACTAATAACATTCCCAAAGAAGACTTCTTCCACAAGTGATGGATCTACATTGGCCCTTTTCAGAGCACCTACACATGTGTTGTTCCAATTCAGTTTCTAACAAGACAGATATAGAGAGAGAGGTTTTCGTTGCTACTTACCTTGAATAGCAATCGAGCCAAGCTTGGTGGCAGAGAAAGAAGAGAGGTTACCAACAAAGGCGCCCATTGGTGTGCGAGCAACACCAACAATGCAAACATCTACACAGAGGAACCATATTCAATCAAATTCAGATCTCTCCATTATATCTATCAATCAATCAATATATAACTTAAACAGAGGCTGACCTCTGGCTTTTATAGACTCTGCAGATGCGGGAGCCATTTTTGATTGAACTGGAATATGCAACTGATAACATAAAGAGAAGAAAAAATAAATATGAATTTTTGTTTTGCGCAGATCTAATCCGATCTGATCTGAGCTAAAGAGGAATGGATGGATGGGTTACCTTAGTCAGTTAGGGGGAAGAAAGAAACAGACGAGTGTTCAAGCGCACAGCATGTCCCGGATTCTGCTCTCTCTCTCTCTCTCACATTATATATACATGGCACTTCCCTCAGCTGTATCAGCCACCGCACGAGGTACACGCACATTCCTACCTCTATTTCATTTTTCATTTTATATTCACACACTTTTCATGCCCAATCACTAGTAAATTAGATTATTTTTTTTACATTCCCGTATAACTAGGAACATTTTGCCATAATGAATACTAATTCGTTTTATAAAAGAGGTTCAGAAATATAAATAAATAAATAATGCAAAGTCATGTGCATGCACGAGCATAATTCCAATCAGATTTGTGATTTACACATCTAATCTAACTATTTCTAGCCCGTGAAGGAGGAGATTATTTTCTTAATAATTTACAATAATCTTTATATGACTAGCCGGCTGCTATATAGGATGGTCCTTTTCCTTTGGAGTCTGCTATGTTTATATATCATGTCATATAATCATGTCATATTAATTCATATGCGTAGCCAATTACTCTTTATTTATTAGCTTTTAGTGAATTAGTTAAACGCAAAGGTAGTTGGAGATGGTTGGACGTATCAACATTTTTAAAATATCTAATCTAATTTTTTTTAAGAGTAAACAAACTTAACACACTAAGTGAAATATATAAGACACAAAACTAAAGTAATATTTATGTCATTTTCGGCATAGTCATTAACAATATGGGTTACTTTTGCACCATTTCTTAGAACAACAAAATGATTTAGCAATACAATCCACTATATTTTATGACTTGTTCTGAAAAATTAACTCGTTCCTACACAGCCAAATATTTCATATAACTGAGAAAAACCTTACTAACTATGTTTTCTGTGCGTCTTTTTCTCAAAGGCATTGTTCTCCAGCTCTTAAAGTACTCTTTTATGGACCTTGGAATGCTCCATATACGATCCACATAAGTAATCCACACGCACCACACTTGCTATGCATATTCACATGTAACAAACAGATGTTCTACAGTTTCAATTTCCTTTTTATACATAATACAGATATTATCACTTTGTTCAATGATACCCAATCTACTCAGTCAATCATTTGTATTAACTCGACCTACAAGTACAAACCAAGTAAACAACTCTACTCGAGGGGCACTAATCCTTTCCAGATTCTATTTGTAAACTTGTAGCTGAGAATATCTTCCGTCACCGTCTGTACCTGCAACACCTGCATAAATGAGTTAGTAGTATAAACGTCTTCCTTATCAAATTTTCACATCACTCTATCTTGTGCGCCTTCTATCAATCTCACAGCTTGCAAGATATCTAGAAGTTGGTTCAAACTGTCAGTCTCCCATTGGCGGAGTTCCCTCCTCCACTGAAAGTTTCATACCCACTCTATCCCATCCTAAAATTCATAGTCCCCAATCACGGATCATTTGTTATTTGAAATCAAGTAGAGCCTTGAAAAGGAGTCTTTTAGCTTTTCCGACTGCAGCCAAGTATTTTCCCAAAATCTGGTTGATCTGCCATCACCTACTTCCATAGCCAAACCGTCAATCATCTTTTGTTTGACATGTTGCTCTTTAATTTGCAAGTGACAAATATCTCTCCACGGACTTCTTTTTGCTGATATAGTTTGAGTAGATAATAACTGTCCAGGATTCAGATTATTGTATGAGCACACAACCTTCTTCCACAAAAGGCAATCCTCCTTAGAAAATCTCCACCACAACTTAAACAATAAAGCGGTATTACGAATCATCCATCTCCCACACCCAGCCCTCATAGTTTCTTCGGTGCCTGTATCAATTCCCACTTTACAAGAGCCATCCTAGGGCGCCCATCATTCTTCCCCCAAAAGAACCTCCTTTGCAATGAAATTATTTTTTTGCCATCGCAGCCGGCATTTTATACAAACTCAAATAGTAAGTAGACAGACTATTGATCACTGACTTGATGATGACCAACTTCTATGCTCTACTGAGCACCTTTGCTTTCCACAAACTAAGTTTCTCCTCTACTTTATCTATTACTGGCTTCCATGTTTTAACTAGCCTCGGGTTTGCTCCTAGCTCAATGCCCAGGTACTTCACTGGTAGACTCGCCGCCTAGCACCCTAATAATTTGCACATTCGACCAATCCACCCCTGACTACAATTCATCGATATCAAACTAGACTTATCAAAGTTAATACTCAACTCGGACATCACTTCAAAGCACCTCAACAGTCTCTTGTCATTTCTGACTGTCTCTTCCTCCGGCAAACAGAACAATATAGTGTCATCAGCAAATTGAAGATGTGATAGTTCTATATTATCCTTATCGACTAAGAGAGGGGTTATTCTCCTATTTCTTACCGCCTCCCCGATCATCCTGTTCAATACATCTACAACCAGCATGAATAGAAATGGTGATAACGGGTCACCTTGCCTGAGCCTCCTTTCCATTTTAAATGGTTTTGATGGTGTCCCGTTAACCATTATGGAGATAAATGCTGATCTAATGCATTCAGTGATCCATGCCCTCCATCTTATACCAAATCCCATCTTTTCTAGCACCATATCAACAAAGTTCCATTTGACTCTGTCATAGGCTTTCTGAAAGTCCAGTTTGATGATTGTCGATGCCTTCTTCTTCAGTTTTAGCCATTATACAGTCTCACATGCTATTAGCGCTCCATCATGTATCCTTCTTTCCTTTGACAAATGCACTCTGTGATTCCCCAACTAACCCTGGCATTACACGCCTCATCCTTCTTGTCAACACTTTTGATATGACCTTGTAGACGCACCCAACCATACTGATTGGTCTAAGATCCTTTATCTCCATTGTGCCCACAAACTTCGCTACTCAGGTAACATTGGAGTCTGTTGGTAACCTTGTTGTCTCAAAGAAATTCATCACAACTTTAATAAATTTCACTCCAATCTCATTCCAACACTTTTTTATGAAGTTCATGTTATATCTATCATTTTTCGGAGTCTTAGATGATTCACATTCCCAAACTGCATCATTTACTTTCTCCTTTAACGGTAACACCTCTAGTGCTTGAGCTTCCTCTAATTCTAACCGATTTATTAGGCCGTCTCAAAAACTGATGTTTGGCAAGGCTTCCTGGTAGTATAGATTTTTATAGAAATTTCTGATGGCTACGTTGATTTTTGTATGATTCCTTACTAATTTTTTATCAATCACTAAAGAATCAATCCAATTGTTTTAGTCTAATTAAACCTGATAAAGACTTGGTGTTGGTTATATGAACTGGTCCTGTGAGTAACAGAAGTATAAGACTCTAGATAAGTTTTAAGGTTAAAAAAAAATAATACAAGTAAGAATAAAATAAAATAAAATGAAATGGGAAAAGAAAACGGCCATATTCGTTGCACCAAATGGAAACTTCGCAATCTTAACCTTTTTGGAAGGGCAAACTTGATTTGGCATCATTCTCATTTCCAAAAAGCCCAATAACCTTTAAATTGATGCCCAATTTTAGTCTCCGTTTGGGTCTTGTAATGCCATTTGTTCATCCAATATTTCCGTATATCGTCAGGACAAGCATGAATTTGTACACGTTATCTTTCCGTATAGCTGTCAAGGATTAATTTTTGCACACAATTTGTGCCAGTCTTTTGTGTTATAAAGGTAAAAAGGGTAAATCAACACATGCTGGGATGATGTCCGTTTATTTGACGAAGCACACGATTATGGGATCATTTATGAGTAACTCTTGAGAATAGTACTAAACATAACTCGTCCTAAGATATAGAATTAACAACTAACATATTTGGAACTGTGTTTATTTTATTTATATAAAAAAGTCTATAATTTATGTTTCACAACTCTATCTAAAAATTATATTTGACTAAACAAATATTGTCTGGATTATATTATTCAACATCACGTTTATATAAAAAAATTATTGAAAAAGGCATCTATTTATCTAAATCATAATTACATTGTTTAAACACTCTTTAGGATATAGCTATTTTTTTAAAAATAGAAAATAAAACAGGATTATCATTTATCGTACATGAGAGATTTGTCTATAATTTTTTTCTACAATACCATTTAGGATACATAATTCATGAAAAAAAATATGTTTCGCTTTCTTTATTATTGCTTAGAGAATAATATATTTATGATCTTGTTTAATCTCGTTTAATATTATTATTGTTAACGTTATTATTATTATCATATTTATTTTATAAAACGTGA
>NC_029791.2:436915-443069 GCF_000816755.2 Arachis ipaensis | reverse complement strand
TATAAAAAAAAATTTATTATTCTCCTAAGCCATACATCTTCCTCCAGTACTTTAAATTTCTGGATTCTTTGCTATTTATTACCCTTTTTAGAAATAAGAAACTAAACTGGAAAAAAAATTTGTGTATTATTGAGTGTAATCAACTTGTTTGAAATGATACAATATAAAAGGGTATTTATAGGTGCTAAGAGAATCGTAATAATAAAGACGTAATATTCTATAATAAATATTCAGATATACTAAATAACTCTAATTGATTCTAATTATATTCTAACATCCTCCTCAAACTCAAGTGACAACTTGAGTTTGAAACATATTTAAAACAACGAAATAAAAAAATGCATAAACTAATAGAACGGATGCAGACGAAATTGTCGAAAGAAAGCGCAGACGGAACTGCTGCTGTCGGAAGGAAGCGCAGATGGAACTGCCGCTGTCTGAAAGAATCGCAGATGGAACTGCCGCTGTCTGAAGGAATCGCAGATGTAACTGCCGCTGTCTGAAGGAAGCGCAGATAGAACCGCCGCTGTCTGAAAGAAGCGCAGATGGAACTGCCGGAAAGAAGCGCAAATGAGAAGGAAACAAAAACGAAACCGCCGAACGGGAAAGCAGACGGAACTGCAGGACGGGAAAGCAGACGGAACTGTCGGACGAGAACGCAGACGGAACTACCGCAAGAATGGCCGAAAAACTGCTGAAAAGATGGCGAACTGCTGGAAAAAAAAGCATTGACAAAAAAGAAGGGAAAAAAATGGCACAAAAAAAAATATGGTGATTTCACTAGAAGAAAAACAACCTATCCTCCTCAAGGAGGATACCATGGCTCTGATACCATGTTAGAAATAAGAAACTAAACTGTAGGAAGGATTTGTGTATTATTGAGTTTAATCAAGTTGTCTGGAATGATACAATATAAAAGAGTATTTATAGGTACTAAGAGAATCGTAATAATAAAGACGTAATATTTTATAATAAATATTCAGATATACTAAATAATTCTCATTGATCCTAATTATATTTTAACAACCCTAATAAATTGATATTCCAGCTTCAGCGAACCTTAAATTCTTCTAGTAATGCTATACCAAGACTAAAAAAATAATGAGAATTTATCTTGTTTAATATTTATTAATTGTTAAAGATAATTTTAATTATTAAAATTAATTAATAAAAACTAAAAAAATTAGTGTGCATTATTTTAGGTTAATTATTTTTTGGATACACTATGTTTTCGAAATTTCTCAAAATCCAAAAGATCATTACTAACACATAAAAACTTAATTTCAACATGAATCCATTGCGCCTCTTCCTATGCACCGTATGGGACAGAGACACAGAGTGCTATCAAACCCACTCCAATCTACTGTTACAACGCATTAAATGCTACGATTTGCCTATTCAATATGGGCTTGGAGAATGTTACTTCTTCACTAATTTGAGTAATGATGAGGTATTACTTTAGGAAATATCAACTGTCAAGACTTCATTATTGCCACTGTTACGAGAAACATTCAGCTGACAGGTTAAGCTATGACATGATGGTGGTGCTAATCATTCAGGTGCATCAATTACGCATATTTTACCACTTAAAATACAAACCATCTTTTTTAAACATTGTACGAAAGCAAACTTGCAAAAACAACTGAGTTCCATATTAAAATCATAACCATCACCAACAGTCATTTTAATTACTCTCACAGAACTATCATTAATTTGGCACTAAGTATGACATCAAATAAATTATTTTATTCAATAAATTATTGACAAAATATTTTATTTACTTATTCAATTTACGTTATTTATTGACATAATAATTTATTTTCTTATTTTAATGTGTCTTAATTATCCTTCACTTAATCAATAACTATGAAGAAACACGAACTATATAAATCTCAAAATCCTAGTCGAATGATTTGTAACCAGTAACATATTTAAACGGAATAGCATCATAGTGATAGGCATTACGTGAACAAAATAAATCACAAAGAAAGAAGATACATAAAAAAGATTTACCAAAAGAAAGAAACATGTCGGTAGAGGTTAATTATGTGTGAAATACACTATATGAAATTCTCAATACAATCGCAAGAACACGGGAAAGATTAACAAACATATATTACAAAAATATTTAATATGATAAAGCAAACGTAATGCTATTTTTCGTATGGCATATGAAAAGAAAACTGGTTGCTCTGGAAATAGACCTCTTGCACACTTTATTACAAAAATTTAGATTAACATATTAAGTAATTAAATTCAAGAATATTACGATTGATTCTTATTGTTTTATGAGTTGATCTTGTCTTTTTATGTAATTTAAATAAAAAAATATTTTTTTTGTCCGAATAAATTTAGAAGTATTTTTTTATATATAAATTATTTTTAAAAAATATATCTAAATATTAAATAGGGATCTGCTACACATATAAGTAAAAAAAGCTTACAAGCCTTACAAGTTAACTCAGCCCAATAATTTGTCCACGCGCACTCACTTCCTTTGAATGGAGTGTCAACCCATGTGTGTCACTCAAACGGTTACTCTTTGGAATAAGCGCTCGTCATGGCTAACTCTTCCTCTTCTCCTTCAAACAAAACACAAATCACAAAGTTTCGAGCAACATTCCAAACTGAAGAGACATTATTCAAGGTCGAACTCGTCGCGAAGATAAAACTCTCCATCAACAATCTCCAGAAAAAACGAAAAAATATTATTCAAGATTCGTTACTATTTTACTCATCTTGTACATTTTTCACATTTTTGTTTCTGATTTCGAAATCGAAGAACTAGGTTTTACTGTTCTTCCATGTTCTTCTAGGTTTTACTGATTTTCTTGTTCTAAATCTCATATCACTGTTTTTACTGTTTTTCTTATTCTAGGTTTTACTCTTCTTGTAAGCTCCTCTAGGTTTTATTGTTCTTCAAAGTGGTTCTAGGTTTTACTGTTCTTCTTGTTATAGTTCTTCTCGTAACTGATTTTTCGCTGTATATTGCTTAATTTGTTGGGTGTATATGGAGTAATTTGTATGGGTGTATATGGCGTAATGTGTTGGATGTATATGATTGATTGTTGGGTGTATATGGCGTAATTTGTTGGGTGTATATTCCTGAACCCATATCATGTAATATAATCAACTGTTGCAACTGTCCTAATATTGATTGTCCTTGGGTGTATATTGCTTGACATTGTAATATTGCTTGAACTTGTATATTTATCCATGTTTTAGTGAATTAAACATAATTTTAAACTTATCTAATTAAATACTTATGAAATTGGTTTGGGTGTATGTACCTGATCTAAGTTTTTATCGTTCATCTTGTTCTAGCTTTTACAGTTCTTCTTGTTCTAGTTCTTCTCCTAACTAATTTTTGTGTGTATATTGCGTAATTTGTTGGGTGTATATGGCGTAATGTGTTGGGTGTATATGGTTGATTGTTGGGTGTATATGGCGTAATTTGTTGGGTGTATATTTCTGAACTCATATAATTTAATATAGTCAACTGTTGCAAATGTTCTAATACTGCTTGTCCTTGGCTGTATATTGCTTGACATTGTAATATTGCTTGAGCTTGTATATTTATCGATGTTTGACTCAATTGAACATCATTTTGAACTGATCTCATCAAATACTTATGAAATCGGTTTGTGTGTATCTGGTTGATCTATGAGTGTATCTGACTGATATCCATGGGTGTATTTTTCATTGCAGTAAAAATGGAAGGCAAAAAACAAGCTAAAAAAAATGTAAGAACAAATATATGTCTTCTATTCCATGAAATGAATCAAGACAAAACTGAAGCCATTAGCGGAAGTCATGCAATAAGACTGTCTAGACTATCCTTATTGTTATTGAGTCCATTTTGTCAGATAGATTCTAATGATATTGACACTGATTACTGTAACTATTATATACTCTTGTAAGAAATTGAACACATGCTGTAAATATATTTGATCCAATTATAAGTAAATTTTTTTCCATAATTAAACTTTCTCTGGTGTATTGAAAATGTCTGATTTACAGGTACTATAATATGAAGGAAAACATCAAACCAAATATACACCCATAACCTGACATTTTACACCCAAAGAATGTTGATTAGACACCCAAACATCTATTCCCCTGATGATTTATCCCCAAAAATCCTAAACCATAAATCCTAAACACTACACCTAAAACCTAAATCCTAAACACTAAATCCTAAACACTAAACCCTAAACCCTAAACACTAAACCCTAAACCCTAAAAACCTAAACCATAAACCCTAAACCCTAAAAACCTAAACCATAAACCATAAAAACCTAAACCCTAAACCCTAAACACTAAACATTAAAAACCTAAAACCTAAACCCTAAACTCTAAAAACCTAAATCCTAAACCCTAAACCCTAAACACTAAACTCTAAACCCTAAACCCTACAAACATAAATCCTAAACCCTAAACCCTAAACCCTAAACCATAAATCCTAAAAACCTAAACACTAAACCCTAAATCACTCAACCTATTATACACCCAAATCATTAATTTTTACACTCATAAAATCTCATTTTACACCCAAGAAAAGTTAAATATACACCAGACTCTATCCTCTGATACTTTATCCTTAAACCCTAAGCCCCTAAACCCTTAAACCCTTAAACCCTATACCAAAATAAAAAAAACAAACAATAATTTATAACATAAACAGCAGATTCTGAAATATATATATATATATATCAAACACAAGAAAATTCAGAAATACACTCAAGAAAACTATGGTTTACACCCATATTCTGTAATTATACACCCAAAAAACTATCCACTGCTGCTGGTTCCCTGAACTGATAATTCATAACACGTCCTTGATATTGGCTGGAATTTGGATGTACCACTGATACAACATGAAAGATGTTTAACTGGATATAATAAACCTGCAGCCTTGGCATAGTGCTTATAAAATTTTGCAGCATCTTCAAGGTTTTTAAAAGTCATTCCTACCTTGGGAACAAGTTGCTCATCAACAACAGAGAGAGACTGCAAAATACAACATGTTGAAAACAAGAAAATACTATAGAATTTCTGCACCTCATAAAAAAAAATAACAATCAAACTAACATACACCAAAGGACTCCTGATATACACCCGAACGACAACAAGTCAATTAAAACTAACAAGAAAAACCATAAACTGTAAATACACCCAAAACTCCATAAAAATACACCCAAAAAGTTCTGATCTACACCCGAGCGTTTGCTATAAATTGCAGATAATTAATCAAAACTAATACATTAGATTCAATCCACAGATTATGTTCACGCATTAATTTCACAGTCTAGCTTCACGAATTATTCAGCTAGACAATCAAAATTAACTGAAACTAAATCAAACCTCAGGAACTTCGTTCGATTCAAATTCAAAATCCACTTCGCTGTGATTGAGCTGACAATCTGAGATTGAATCCACTTCGCCGTGATTGCGCTAACAATCTGAGGTTGAATCATCCATTATCTTCAAAAGGACTTCAAAATTTGATTTCAGAAACCAGAAAATCAAAATAAAACGAAACTAGCGTTACAGTTCGCAAAACTCAGGCGAATGACGAAGACCAAAGAAGTGATAAACGCAGAAGAAAGAAGGATCCAAAAGACCAGGGGAGAACGCGAGAAGGAGAACGAAGAAACTTGGCAAGAGATTCGAAGAAGGTAAGGAAATCTTTTGAAGATTGGAAGAGAGATATTCGCGCGTTAATTGATTTTGATTGAAACTAAAGTCTGTTATATAACGCGTGACTTGTATATATAAATTGGAGCGCGTTTAGGGTTTTAATAAGTTCCACACTTGTAAAATTTATAAATGCTAATGACTTGTATGCTAAGATTAATTCTATTAAATAACTTTTTTATTAAAAAATCTAAAATATTAACAAGTTAACATTTTTGTTTTTAAAACTCAATTCAAATTGACTCTAATTATTCTGATTAACAACCGATTTAGTGTGGGATATGGCTATATGCATTGTTTATATAAACAAGTTGTGTCATTTATTTCTTATAACTGGTTCGATTTAATATTTTCTTTACAACAAATTCGTTGACATATATTATATTCAATTGTGTTATAGCATAGTAGCCAATGAATTATAACTCAAATAGTATAATCTCTCCATACTCATTTAAAA
>NC_029791.2:417922-436893 GCF_000816755.2 Arachis ipaensis | reverse complement strand
TTTCACCTCTATATTTTCAAATTTTACAACAAATTTTTTATTTTTATAAATTAAATAATATAATAATTATCGAAATAAATAATTTTAAAAATATTTACTGAAATAAATATCTCTCTTATCTCGTTTATACTGTAAATGAGATAATTTTGCATGTATCTCAATTACAGTATAAACGAGATAAGAGAAAAATATGCAACATGTATATATCTTGTTTCCAGTGTAAATGAGATACATGTATTTTTTAAAAAAAAATTTGAAAATAATAAAAAATATTAATAATATCAATAATATAAATTTTTAGCATGTAATTAGTACATTAAAAAGTTGATAGAAGAGATTAAAATGGATATATTTGATCAATTTTAGTCCATTTTAAATTATAGGGATTAACATGTTTATTTGAAAACCATTAAATGCCCACTGTTAATACAGTTACCTCTCTTTTAACTACCCACTATTTAAAAATTTAAAATATAATTTAAATACAAGTGATTTATTTAATGATCTAGTTAATGCATGTCACTACTCTATTGGTATATAATATGAAATATTTTTACTTAAATTATATTTCAAATTTTTATGAATTCCTATACAACAAATAAAATTTTATGTACTCTCATACAACAAACGAAAAAAATAGATGAATATAAAAGAAACAAATATATTTGTAACTATCCATTATCAACAGTGGTCAGCACATTTGTTTTCTTCCATATTCACTCATTCCTTTTGTTTTTTGTACGGGAGTACATATAAATTAAATTTTATTTGTTGCATGGGAGTACATAATAATTTAAAATATAATTTAAATAAATTTTATACATTCACTCTTTTTTATTATTAATTGATCAAACATATCTATTTTAAAAAATTTTAGATTAAATTATGACTCAATTGAATTGATTTAAATTTTAAATTTTAAATTTAATTCTTCTCGTTTCACCTAGAACTAGTCGCACTTCAAGAATGGACAACCAAACCAACCTGCTGCCGCTGGCAGCTGTATCCGTGCTGTAACTGTGATAAATTTTTTCAGGACAGGATGCCTTTTATAGCAGGTAGAAATGGAACGGCATACAAGATTGAATCACTCTAAATATGAGATAATCTGCTATCCCTGTGCTAAAAATCTAATATTGTGGAGTTGTTACTTAATGGGTCTAATAATGTGATAACTGCTTTTTAGTGAGTTTGTTTAGAAAAATTTGGAGAGAAATTCTTATGCTCATCTGGATTGGCACGTAATTATTTAATTTTATAAGATAAGTCTATTAGGAGAGCAAAATACGTACTCTCCACGTACTCCTGATATAGCATGTGTGTATTTAATTTTAACTAGATTCTAATTTATAGTTTTATTTGAGCCGAATTATAGGCAACAGATGGATTAAGAGAAAAGATCTCATTATTCACTAATCAGAAGTAATTCTTTTATTTTCTTTTCCTTATCTGAAAATTTTTTCTAACATTTCCCTTCTTTTATTTTATTTTGTTAGTTCAGAGACTGGTACTAAAATTTCTGTCTCTGTCTCTAAAATTTCAGTATTTCAGTACTTCCAAAAAGTAGGGACACAGGGGACTAAAATTTTTAGAGATGGAGACTGAAACTTTAATAACATTTTATACCTAAAATAGTTTCATTTCAATTAATTAATTCCAATTTTACCCTTTGTGCAAATTAAATTAGAGTTTCATTCTTGTTTCAATTCCTGTCTC
Organism: Arachis ipaensis; assembly: GCF_000816755.2. Taxonomy (NCBI): domain Eukaryota; kingdom Viridiplantae; phylum Streptophyta; class Magnoliopsida; order Fabales; family Fabaceae; genus Arachis; species Arachis ipaensis. The sequence continues at coordinate 435,177 of NC_029791.2, read as the reverse complement.
TCATTTTGCACCAAACAGAATACTGAGATTTATTTCAATCCCTGTCTCTTAGTCTCTGTCTCTCAGTCTCTGTCTTTCCGTCTCTGTCTCTCCACCAAACGCTACGTAAGGTCTTGTGCGGTAGACATATAAGGTCTTGTGCGGTGACTGGTAATTTGTTTGAGAAGGCAAAAAAATCTTAGTCTTTATCAGCGTGAAGTACTTTTTTTTATTTTTTTATTTTTTTCTTTCTTTCGATGATTGAAAGTTTTATTTGCTAATTTCTTCTCTTTCTCTCACTTTTTAATTTAGGTATGAAAGAAAAAATAGTGTAAGATATAGTTATGGAGTATATTGATGCTTTACGCAACTGTGGTGTTAGAAGTTAAAATCAGACAGTGGACCGTTCGATTTTTTTATATACAAATCGGATCCTCTGATTTATGTTAAAAAATTTAAAAAATTTTGAGTACATAAATCGGACCTTTCGATTTGTGTACTCCAAATTTTTTTAATTTTTTAAACACTAATTGAAGAATCTGAGATGTGTACTCCAAATTTTTAAAATTTTTAATTTGTGTACCTTTTACAATTTTTAAAAACATCTAAAATTATAATGATAAAGTATATCAACATCTCACTTTTATATTTAAATTTTTTAACCTCTTTCTTTTAGTGTTTTCATTATAGATTGTAAGAATTTCAAAGTAAGAGCTACTACTAAAGATTCATAAGTTTTGGGTATATAATTGAGTAGGTAGAAAGGTAATTTATTCTTGTCATATAATCTTGGGCATATAATTACTTAATTAGGAACATTTTACCATAATGAATATTAATACGTTTTATAAATGTGGTTAGACTTTGGTGAACATGAACATTGAGCAAGTAGTCTAGGGTATGTGACACATCTAATCTAACTATTTCCAGCCCGTGAAGCAGGAAATTATTTTCTTAATAATTTGCAATAATTTTTATATGATCAGTCGGCTGCTATATAATATGGTTCTTTCCTTTTGGGGTTTACTATGTTATATATATCATGTCATATTAATTCATCTGCGTAGCCATGTACTCCTTGTTTATTAGCTTTTAGTGAATTAGTTAAAACAAAAGTAGTTGGGAATGATTGGACGTATCAACATTTTCAAAACATCTAATCTAGTTAAACTTGAAGTGGATTTGATAGTTTCAGAACGTTTAGACTATTAAATAGTCTATAATAAAATATATTTTTTAAATTTTTTAATAACTGTCAAATAGTCCTTATCTAATTTTAATTACAAATTAATTTTTTATAAAATTATATAATTATAAAATTTATTTTTTATTTTATAAATCATTATTTTATCATTCATCTATCATGTTTATTAATAATAAAAAACTAAAACAATAACAAATTAGATCTTTCATTAATCGTAATAAATATTTTGCAATCTTAATCGATCATAATTTTATCATTGATCCATTACATACGTATTGGATTGGGAAAATCATGTTTGTTAGAAATTCAATCTATTGGAATTGATACACAATCGATTGAATTTTGTAAGGCTTGTGGGGTTTTTCCTATTCAATCGATTGGTCATATTACCCAATCGATTGAAATCATCAAAGCTATCTGGGTTTAGTTAATTCAATCGATTGAGTTACGCTATTACTTATTAGAATGATATATGAAAGTTTAATCGATTGGTATGATAATACAATCGATTAAGTTTGTACGCGACTAATGGTATTTTCTAGTTCAATCGAAAGTTTTTTCCTGCATTCAATCGATTGGTATGATAACACAATAATCGATTAAATTTTTATATGCGCTCTATATTAAGCCTCTTAACCATCCGTGTTTAGCCTTGCTCCCCTTTTTAAATTTTACAACTTCATTTCTGCATAACCTCTCTTCTCTCTCTAAATCCACAAAACTTCTCTCTTCTTCTTCTCCAATCTCAACAATATCCACTCCGAACTACATACATATTATTAATCCTCATCCAAATCCTTATAAAACCCACCGAAGTAATATTCCAAAATGGCCAGAACTAAAAATGCAAAAAGAGCTGGGATTGAGGATGAAAGTTCTGCATTCAGCAATTTATAACCTTAATATTAAAGAAAAGATAAGATTAGAGTATCTAAATCAAAATAAAAACTTAAAAATTGAAGATAGAATTTTAAAGATAAGATAGATGGATAATAAAATAATAATTTATAAACATGAGTAGTGTTCTGTCCGAGATACCCAGGCCGACCTCCTAGCGATCCGAGCTTTTAGTAATTTCAGATTGGTAGTGCTGCTATTCGTCGGGGCGAGGTATAGGTCGGCTCTCTTTCAAAACAATGCGGGTGGAACACCTGCAAAAGAATCTCCGACGCTCAAGTCAGAAGAGGTATTCAAGTAAACCGCAAATAAAGTAAAAGAAAGAAGAATTAGTGATATTGTGTTGTGCTTATGTGTGTTTTACTCTGTTGCTTCGGTGTTGTTTATATAGATAGAGAGGCCGTTGTGCTCAGCATCTGATATCTTGTACTCTTCCGCAGATCTCTCCGTGGTTAGTTTTTAGAATCTTTTCTGTTATTGGATGATCTGTTTCCTGATTCCTAGCTTTTGTGGTAGCCGTTGTGTTTGTTTGGGCCGAGGTTTATGGTCCACATCACAGCCCCTAAACTTGACCTGTTAAAGAAAAAGAGGGGGAGGAAGGAAACGGGTCGAGCTTCGGAACTATCTTGGCCCTAAAACTTTGTTAGACTATATTGGGTGGTTCCTCAGCCCCCAAGCTGGGCCTGTTTCCTTTTAGTGTTTGTTTTTATTTGATATGTTATTTTATTTATGTTTCATTTGTTTATTTATTTGTTTATTATTATTATCATGTTTCCTAGTTTTTCGCACCTGTAACACTTAATGGACATGACCGTGGCACTTTCCTCTATGTATCCCTGACCGCTTGATCTAGCTCCTTTGATTTTGAAATTAAATGTTGAATGGTTATTATTTTTCAAGGCTATTTCTTGTCAATGAACCGTTTTTGTCATATTAAATTTTTGTGGTGGTTTAGTGGACTCCTTGCCAAAAACTGAAGTCCCTTTGTGTTAAGAAGAAAATGAGCAGAAAAGGTTAGTCTATTTGACTAATGTCTAGTTTCTTTTTGCTGAATCCATTCTTTGCATGCGTTACTGTAAATGGAGAAAACTCAAGTCATTGTTAGCGAGAGCGATCCGTATAGTTGGGTGCATGAAAATGTTAGGTGTCACTCTTCTTACTTTAATGATGTGGAGTCAGTAGGGGTTCTTGGTTCTAACATGTGGGTTAGGGAAGGGAGTGAAGTTAAAATTGAGGTGCTTCCGTGTGGGGTTGATGATCGTGTTTGTGAAAAAATTTGTGACTGGTCCTATTTCTATGTTTATAGTTGTGTTCTTACAGAGCTTGGAGTTAGGTTTCCTTTTACCGATTTTCAATGTGGTGTATTGCGTTGGTTGAACTGTGCTCCATCACAGTTACACCCTAATTCCTGGGGTTTTGTTAGAGCGTTCGAGGTGTTAATGGATTTTCTGGAGCAGGCTCCTTCTCTGAGGGTTTTTTTTCTCTATTTCAAGCTAAGGGTGTTCGTAGGGGTTTGTGGGTTAACCTAAGTAGTCATCCTGGTAGGTCCCTTTTCGCGTTGTACAAATCTTCTTTCAAAGATTTTAAGAAAATGTTCGTTAAGATTAGGAGTATTCCTGAACAATTTTCCTTTTTTATTAATGAGACATTGGAGGAGAGGTTTCCTATTTCGTGGTGTTCGGAAACGGTACAGGTTTTAGATGTGGAAGATCGGTGTCCTAGTGATAATGACATTTTGGAGTTTTTAGTTAGTGAAATGGAATCTAAAGAATTTTTATCTGTTTCTGAACTTCTAAAATGGGATTCTGATGAGCAATCAGTATTGGATTACCTAGGTAAAGCTTTTTTCAAAAAATGGAAAATGGCTTCTTGTTCTATTATGTTTTTAATAGCATGTTCTGTTTTTTTTGTTTTGTTAGGTGAGAAGGTTCCTACTATTACTTTGGCTGGTTTGAAAACATTTTTTAATCAAAGAAAAAAGGCTGAAAAAGAAAGTTCGACTACTAATGTTGATAAAGAGGCCGGAGGTGGAGTTATTCAATCAGAACTTCAACCTAGAGTGAAAAGGAAAAGAGTAGGGCCAACCAAAGGGACTAACCTGAGTACCTTAAAGAGTGATGACAGGGTAAATTTTGAGTTGATAGAATCTTCGTATAAGTCTCAAGAAGAGCTTCATGGGTACTGTGTTGATGATCACGCCAAGTCTTTATGGAGCAAACTGTTTCCGTTTGTCACTCTCTCTGAACAGTTTGGTCAATTTCCTGTTGATGTTGAGATGATCAACAGGATTGGTTCGGTTGGTGTTAGTCGCTTTTTACAGGTAAATTGAATTATTTTACCTTTTTGTTTATTTCTTTCTATCATCTTGTCATATGTTTTTGTGCATGTTTCACTTGCAGGTAATCGGGGCTCGGCTTGTGTCTATTGGGCGGACACAGAAGGTTGCTTTAGAAACAGAAAAGAAGAATGTTGTCGTTGTTAATGAACTAACAAGAACTATAGAGGAAAAGGAAAAGTTGGTGGAGGAACTTTCCTCTTCTTTGAAATTAAAATGGTCTGAGGTTGAGAATCTTCAAAGCCGGCAAGAATCCCTTGGAGAGGAAATAAAGGATCTGAAGACTCGTAATGACCAGTTGGCTGCTCGTGTGGGAGAATTGGAGACGGAGGTGTATGAGTCGTTTGCTCAAGGTTTTGAAAGATCGGTGGCCCAGGTTAAAGTATTGTTTCCTGAAGTTGATGTAGAGAAACTGGATGCTACCAAGATTGTTGTTGGTGGAAAGTTAGTTGATGATGAGACTCCAGTTGAAGAGTTAATAGAGGATTCTAGTATCGGAGAAAAAGATGATTGAATATGTTTTTTTTTTTTTTGTATTTTGTTTTTGTACTTGTGAATGTTTGATTCCGAGATTTACTATCATCGGTTATTTTGGTTTAATGACTGTGTACCGAGTAAGAAGCTCGACTTTATTTGACTGCATATTGTAGAATGGTAGGATTTGAATTATGTTTTCCTTATGACTTTATTTCTTTATTGTAAAAGACGTACAAAGTCTGATGTTGGCGTCCGGCCTCGTTAAAACCTTCACTTGAGCAAAAATCCAATGTGGAAAAAAATTCATGAGTAGGAAAAAGAGTACCATCATGCGCCTATGTGATTATGATATGTACAATTTTAAAGATGAAACATTCCAGGTTCCAGGGATTGTGCTTCCCTTTAGTGTTTGTAGTGTATAAGCCCCCATGCCGGGTACTTTGTCGATTCGATATGGTCCGTCCCAAGTAGCCGCGAGCTTCCCATGTCCTTGAGTTCGTCGTGCTTCTTCTATTTTCCGCAAGACTAGATCTCCTGCTTGGAAAGCTCGGGGGATCACCTTTCTGTTATATTGTCTTTGAGTCAATTGTTGTAGAGCTCTTTGCTTCAGCGACGCACTGTTTCTTACTTCTTCTATTGTATCAAGTTCAGTTGCTCGAGCTTGATCGTTTGAGGTCTGTGTGTGGTGTTCGGCTCTGATTGTGGGAGTGGCGATCTCTACTGGAATCATTGCTTCTGCCCCGTATACTAGTTTGAAAGGGGTTTCTCCCGTGGCCGAATGGATAGTGGTGTTGTAACTCCATAGCACCTCAGACACTAGATCTGCCCATTGGCCCTTTGCCTCTCCGAGCTTTTTCTTTAATGCCATCAAAATAATTCGGTTAGCTACTTCTGCTTGTCCGTTTGTTTGAGGGTGTTCTACGGAGCTAAAATGGTGTTTAACATGAAAATTCTGTAGAAAAGAAGCAAGTTTTGAATCAGTGAATTGCCTTCCATTGTCAGTAATGAGCTCACCTGGAATTCCATATCTACAAATGATGTTTTTTCAAAGGAAAGATTGTACCTTTTCTGCAGTGATTCGTGCCAGTGGCTGTGCTTCAATCCATTTGAAAAAGTAATCTATACATACTAAGAGGAATTTTACCTAACCTGGTGCTGTTGGAAATGGTCCTAAGATGTCCATTCCCCATCTAAAAAATGGCCAACTTACCTCCGTGTTGTGCAACACCTCGGCAGGGCTGTGCATTATCGTTGCGTGTTTTTGACAGTGGTCACACCTTTTTATTTTGTCTATGCAATCTCTTCGTATGGTCGGCCAGTAGTAACCTGCTCTGAGTAGCTTTGCCGCTAGGCTTCTCCCCCCTATGTGATTTTCGCAGACTCCTTCATGGACTTCATCCATGGCTTCTGCTGATTCCTTTTTGCTTAGGCATTTGAGGAGTGGTTGTGAAAATCCTCTCCTGTATAGCTCGGCCCCGACCAACACATAAAAGCTTGCTTGTCTTCGGAATAGTTTTGGGTTTGTCTCACTGGTAGGTATTGTTCCGTGGAGGATGTAATCTGTAATGGGTGCTCTCCAATCTGGTTCCTGTGACATGCTTAAAATATATGTTAGGTTCACGCTAGGTTTTTCTAGCGTTAATTGTGATAGTTTGGGCGAAGTGCCCGTTCTGCTTGTTGCCAACTTAGATAGTATGTCTGCTCTTTGGTTATTTCCTCTTGGGACATGAATAATTTTGAAATTATCGAAAGTCGAGATAAGATTTCTTACCATATTCCAATATCGTTCCAGTAAGGGGTCTTTTACCTGGAAAGAGCCATTCACCTGTTGTACTATTAACAGCGAATCACAATGTACGACGATCCTTGGTATCTGTAGTTTGATGGCGAGGTTCAATCTGGCTAGTAGAGCTTCGTATTCCGCTTGATTGTTGCTAGCTTCAAAAGAGAATCTTACGGACTGTTCTATGATTGTGTTCTCATATTCAAGTATAATTCCTGCTCCGCTTCCTTTATTGTTTGATGCTCCGTCAACATACATCATCCCTGTGCTCGGCCTGGTGATGTTGTGTAGACAGGTGAACTCAGCAATGAAGTCGGCCAAGATTTGTGACTTCAAAGCTGGCCTGGGTTGATACTGGATATCAAATTCTGATAATTCAATAGACCACTTGATCAACCTTCCTGCTACTTCCGGTTTTGCTAATATTTGCCGAAGTGGTTGATCTGTCCGCACGATAATGGTGTGGCTTTGGAAATAATGTCTGAGCCTTCTAGCTGTGGTGATCAGTGCCAGGGCCAATTGCTCTACCATTGGGTATCTTTGCTCGGTGGGCTGCAGGACCTTGCTGACGAAATATACTGGTTTTTGTGTTTTTCCTGTTCCAAGCACAAGAGCCAAACTTATAGCGTGACTAGATACAGATAAATACAAATATAATGGTTTACCAGCCTCCGGACTCTGTAGTATCTGGGGAGACGTCAGCATTGCTTTTAGCTTCCTGAAAGATTCTTCACAAGCATTTGTCCAAGTGAACTGTTTATGCTTCGATATTGCTTGGAAAAAATGATAAGATCTGTCTGATATTGCTGGCAGGAACCGCGACAAGGCCGCTATTCTTCCCGTGAGCTTCTGTACCTCCTTCACAGTCTTCGGCGAGGTCATGTTAAGGATTGCGACACATTTCTCAGGATTTGCTTCGATTCCCCTGGATGTCAACATGAATCCCAGAAATTTTCCACCTTGTATACCGAAAGTACATTTTTCCGGGTTTAACCTCATGTTATATGCTCGGATCTGACCAAAGACCTCGGTTAAGTCATCGCAATGTGAGTTCCCTTGTGACGTCTTGGCCACCATGTCGTCGACATAGACCTCCATGTTTCTCCCAATTTGTTTTCTAAACATTTTATCCATCAGTCGTTGGTATGTTGCGCCTGCATTCTTAAGGCCAAAAGGCATTACTGTGTAACAATAATTTCCAAATTCTGTTATAAATGCAGTCTTATGTTGGTCTTCAGGATGCATTAGAATCTGGTTGTATCCAGAATAGGCATCCATGAAGCTTAGACAATTAAAACCGGATGCGCTGTCTACCAGCTTGTCAATACAAGGTAGTGGATATGCATCTTTGGGGCATGCCTTGTTAAGGTTTGTGAAGTCGACGCACATGCGCCATTTACCTGTGTTCTTTCTTACCATTACGACGTTAGATAGCCATGTTGTGAACCTTCCTTCTTTGATAAATCCTGCTGACAATAGTTTTTTGGTTTCCTCTAAAGATGCTTGTCGTCTTTCCTCTCCCAAGTTGCGCTTCTTTTGAGCCATGGGCTTGACTGTTGGGTCCACAGCTAGCTTATGGCATATAATGCTGGGGTTGATGCCTGGCATATCCGTTGGTGTCCACGCAAAGAGGTCAGCGTTGTCTCTGAGGAGATTTATTAGCCGAGCTTTTTCCTTACCTGAAAGTGCATTACCTATGTATGTAAACTTGTTAGCGTTTCCATAAAACGTTACCTTCCCAAGCTCGTCCAATGCTTGGGGTCTTTCTCGGAATTCCTCCCTTGGGTCGAGCTCATTAAGGAGAGGGGGGTTGTCCGAGCTGTACACGGCTTGTACCCGTGCTGGAATTGCTTTGTTCAATTCTTGTTGTTTTAAGCTAGTATGGTAGCATTGCCGTGCTTCTTTGTGGTCGGCGTGTACTGTAGCGATGAGCTCGTCCTGTACTGGAAACTTAACGCACAGATGTAAAGTAGATACAATTGCACCAAAAGTATTTAAAGCTGGTCTGCGTAAGATGATGTTGTATGGGCTTATGCAATCTACTATGATGTATCTAATATCAACCGTTTTTGTGAGGGGGGGTTTCTCCCAAAACAGTTCTTAACCAAATAGTTCCCATTGCCTGTACCCTTTCTCCTGAGAATCCAACCAGATCTCCGGAGTAAGGTTGAATGGCCTTGTCGGATAAGTTCATTTTTTGAAAAGTGGAGTAAAAGAGAACATCGGCACTACTACCTGGGTCTAGTAAGACCTTTCTTACCAATAGGTCTCCCACTTGCACTGAGATGACAACAGAGTCGTCGAGGTTTGGGCTTGCTGATTTGCAATCCAAGGCTGTGAAAGTGATTTCTCCAGTGGGTGCATCCTTGGGTATAAAGGTCGTCCCCTCAACTGCCAACATTGCTCTGTAGCTTCGCTTTCGAGCCGAGCTTGTTGTACCTCCACTGGCGAAGCCACCTGAGATGCAATTTATGACTCCTCGTGGCTGGCTTTGGTTTGTCCACTGTTTTTTGTCATTCTCCTCCTTCCCTTGGTTAATCGTTTCTGGTGTCTTGATTCCTCCTCTATTCTTCCTCCCATCAACATATTTGTCTAAGAGTCCTTGCCTTGCCAACCGTTCCAGTAGGTCCTTTGCTGCTACGCAGTCATCTGTTGTGTGGCCGAAATTTTGATGGAAGGCGCAGTGCTTTGTTCTGTCCACAAACCTCTGATCTTGATAATTACCTGCCCTGTTTGGAGGTTTGATCATCTTGGCGTGTAGAATTTTCTTTATAATGTCTTCCCTCTTTGTGTTGAACCGGGTATAGTTGTCAAACTTTGGGTTAAGTTTGAAAGGCTTCTTCAGCTCTTTGCTGCTTTGTGATCTAAAGGTCTTTTCTTCTTCCCTTCTGGGTTGTTGTTTGTCTGTCTTCCTAGCTTCCCGAAGCTCTTCAATCTCCATTTGGCCAGCAGCTTTTTCTCGGAATTCGTCTAATGTTTTCGGCTTTGATACTGCGATCGTCTCTTGAAACTTGCCAGGTCTGAGGCCGCTTTTGAGGGCGTGTAGGTGGACCTCTGGGCTCAAATCTGGAATCTCCATGGTTGCCTCAGCAAACCGTGTCATGTAATCTTTTAGGCTCTCGTGCTGCCCTTGCTTGATGGTGCTCAGATAGTCTGTCCCATGCACATATATTCTTGACGCAGCGAAATAATCGATGAAGGATCTCGCCAGTTCTTCAAAAGAAGAGATTGAACCTGCAGACAACTTAGAGAACCAGAGTAATGCAGAACCATTTAAATAGGTAGGAAAAGCTCGACAAAGTATGGGCTCAGAGGCACCATTAAAAAACATCATAGATTGAAATTTTCTGATATGAACGCGAGGATCACCGAACCCCTTGTATGGTTCAAGGGCAGTAGGTAGCACAAAATTTTTTGGCATTTGAAATTTCATGATGTCTTCTGAGAAGGGGTTGTCTATAGTCAGCTTCTCTTTTGGCGGGGTGAGCTTTTGAGATTCCGTGTCATTCTGGTTTGAGCTCTTGGGGTCTCCCTCACCATGTTTTACTGTCCGGTTGTTGGACGACAACTCGGCTATCCTTCGGACTTCCGCTTGGAGCTCAGAAATCTGGGCTAAGAGCTCAGCTTGCGTGGGTTGCTGCATTCTGTTGTCAGCCATTCTCTGAGATTCGAGGAATCCTGAAAAAAGAGAAGAGAGAGAGAGCACAAAGCTAAAAAAAAGAAACTTAGGTTTAGTGGGGTTGTTATTTCCTCGGCCCTACGGTGGGCGCCAAATATTCCGTCCGAGATACCCATGCCGACCTCCTAGCGATCTGAGCTTTTAGTAATTTCAGATTGGTAGTGCTGCTATTCGTCGGGGCGAGGTATAGGTCGGCTCTCTTTCAAAACAACGCGGGTGGAACACCTGCAAAAGAATCTCCGACGCTCAAGTCAGAAGAGGTATTCAAGTAAACCGCAAATAAAGTAAAAGAAAGAAGAATTAGTGATATTGTGTTGTGCTTATGTGTGTTTTACTCTGTTGCTTCGGTGTTGTTTATATAGATAGAGAGGCCGTTGTGCTCAGCATCTGATATGTTGTACTCTTCCGCAGATCTCTCCGTGGTTAGTTTTTAGAATCTTTTCTGTTATTGGATGATCTGTTTCCTGATTCCTAGCTTTTGTGGTAGCCGTTGTGTTTGTTTGGGCCGAGGTTTATGGTCCACATCAAGTAGAAAAATTGAGAACGGCGTAACATATAACGTAGTGCACAATTCAATCGATTGGATAACACAACCAATCGATTGAATTGTGAAAATCCATATTGCTTTGAAGACTTAAATCAATTGGGTAACACAACCAATCGATTGAATTGTGAGACCTCATATTGCTTTGAAGCCTTCAATCGATTGGGTAACATGAACAATCGATTGAATTAGAAAAAATCCACATTCTAATCATTGTTCAATCAATTGTGTAAAAGTTACAATTGATTAATTTTTGAGAAAATTATACTATCGTCCAACATTCAATCTATTGTTTTGTGAAAACTTGAATTCCAATCGATTGAATAATGGAAAATCTGAAATTCAATCGATTGTTTTATTAATCCAATCGATTGATTTTATAGGAAACACGATTTTATAGTCCTATACGAATGTAATGGATCAAAGATTGCCAAAAAAATTATTACGATTAATGGAAGATCTGATTCGTTATTATTTTTGTCTTTTATTATGATAGATAAATGATAATATAATAATTTATAAAATAATTAAATAATATATAAAAAATTATTTTATAGTTAAAATTAAAAAAAGACTATTTAGCAGTTATTAAAAAACTTAAAAAAATATGTTTTATTATGGGACCATTTAATGGTCCATAATCCTTTACCATTAATCCTGATAAAGACTTGGTATTGGTTATATGAACTGTCCTGTGAGCTGATTTTGGAGTTCACTAAGGATTAAATTCTTGACCTTTTAAATCTAGAACTCTGACACCATATCATGAAACCACTCATCCCAAAAGTTTAAGCTGATAGGAAAAGATAACACTAATAGTTATATCTCTAATGCTAAATCGAACGTTCCTAAACCTTCATTGTACGCATTGTACAGATATTCCATCAGTTCTCTATACTTCCTCAAAATAAAATGGGATTGGAAAACGGCCATATTCGTTGCACCAAATGGAAACTTCGCAATCTTAACCTTTTTGGAAGGGCAAACTTGATTTGGCATCATTCCAATTTCCAAAAAGCCCAATAACCTTTAAATTGATGCCCAATTTTAGTCTCCGTTTGGGTCTTGTAATGCCATTTGTTCATCCTTTAATCAACGTTAATATTTCCGAATATCGTCACGACAAGCATGAATTCGTACACGTTTTCTTTCCAAAAAGCAAAAATATATAGAAGCTCTTTTGCTTGATGAAGCTTTTATTATGAAGCTCTACTGCCAAGTTATCAATGATCCCCTGCTCTTATTTCTTAAAATGCTTAGGTTGTGAGTTCCAAGTTCCAACCAAATGGCTGGAAATTTGAAAGTCGAAGATTGAACCTCATCAACAATATATTTCTTATACAAAGACTATTTGTCATGGTTCGTGTTATATAGCTTGGCAGGCATGCTTGTGTAAAATTTATTTGAAAGGAGAAAAAAAAATTTAATGTTGTATATAAGAAAATGGAGACCAAGCAAACTTTGCATTAGCCCAAAGAATGGAATGTGTTGGTAAAATAGGAAGCAGTAATCATATCATTTTCTCAAACTTTTCAAGCTTCTTCACCCTTTGCATGGATCTCAGAAATAGTGTCATGAAAACACCTGCATAATATGAGAAAGTTGTTACGAATGAGACACATGATTGATTTGGTGATTTGAACAATAACGTATAATATACAATGAAAGTGACCTGCACCAATGAATGATCCATTTGCAATAGCCCCATTGCCTTGGCTGCTTAAAGTGACTCCAATGTTGAGCAGTGTACCTCCAAATACAGTATACATAGTAGCCATTTGTAAAATTGTTGCTTTCCTAGCTGCTCTTTCAGACTGCCATATCAAGTTTAAGAAATCAGCATAACCGTCTACCTCCTAATTACAAATACTTCTTCAAAGTGTGTCATTAATTTGCTGACCTCGAGCACCCGCACTCGCAGTTTGAGATCCCCAGTTTCAAGTTGGTTTGTAAACTCTTCTATTTTTTGAACTCTGTATGGCATTGACATGGTGTAGGATCTTGCCTGCGGATATTTCAAAAGCCTCATCATTGTCAATTTAAAGCGGATGAACAATGGCATTATAAATTAGAATGCTTCACATCATATGAGAGTGGTTGCAAGTAAGTTGTGATACATCATCTGCTTGCTTCCTTATCTGCTCTACGATTTGTGGCCCGGTTTGCCGCCTCTGCCTTAAATCTAGAAGTTCTTGTGCATAGGGTGCAGCAATCTTTGCAAACGAGAAATCTGGATTTAGTGTGTACCCTATGCCTGTCATAAACTTCCAAAGTTAACTAACTATTTAAAAAAATCAAAGCTATCATTAGCGTTTGTTTTGAGGTACTGGGACAACAGAGATTGAGAGACTGAGATTCAGTATCATGTTTGTTGGTTCAGAGACTGGTACTAAAATTTCTGTCTCTGTCCCTAAAATTTCAGTATTTCAGTACCTCCAAAAAGTAAGGACATAGGAGACTGAAACTTTTAGAGACAGAGACGGAAACTTTAATAACATTTTATACCTAAAATACGCTCATTTCAATTAATTAATTCCAATTTTACCTTTTGTACAAATTAAATTAGAATTTCATTCTTGTTTTAGTTTCTGTCTCCCACTTTGTACTAAACAGAATACTGAGATTTATTTCTGTCTCTGTCTCTTAGTCTCAGTCTTTTAGTCTCTGTCTCTCCACCAAACACTACCTAGAGATGTATGATTATAAAACAAAGGAAAAAAAAAACCTTCAAGCGTTGAAAAGGCCCTGAGAACAAAGGTGAAGGTAGATGGAAAACGGAATGGCTGGTCTTGTGCTATAGCAAATAGATCCTGCCACAGAAATATAATTTTGATTTCGAATAACCGAGCAAGAACAATTATTTTTGCATCAATAAAACAATCAGCTGAAGGAATAATATAATATTGAGATACAAACCTCACCAATGGCAGAAAATGTCTGTGCCTGATCTGGTGTCTGGTTAAGCAGATTGTTCAAGAAAAACTGGACAGATCTTCTTACCTGCAAGCCAAATGCAATTATATGAACCATAACGTACACCTCAATTGCTTGTTAAACTAAATAATCAACTTAAGTTTCTTACTGATGATAAGTCCCCTGTAGGTTGAAGTGCTCCTAGGTCTATGAGGCTTTGCATTACCTGCATCACATATATGTAAGATTCTATTTTCTTCTTGGTGAAGAAAGAGCATCACCGGACAACAAGTACAAGAGTTCAAGACCTTTTTGGCGTCTTTTTCGTAAACTGCATAGAAAAGTTCTAGCAGTCTCTCTCGAGTAAAAGATTTTATCTCCCCCATCATCCCAAAATCATAATAAATAAGTGCTTCATCCACATCAATAGCCAGATTTCCAGGATGAGGATCCGCATGGAAAAAACCAGTCTTCAGTATCTGCAAAACAAAACTGATGATTCATTCCCTCATTAATCAAAGCCAGTTTAGAAAAAGGGTGAAGATTATGAACCTGAATCAAGTATGCCTCAATAGCACGTGATGAGATCCTTATCGGATCACAGCCACGCGAAGTTAACACATCCACTTGATTTATCTTGATGCCTGTCCCACAAGTAACAGTGTCATAAAAACCAATTTCATTTGACTTAAAGAAAAGAAGCCAGAGGTCAAGATAAAAACCTGGTACATACTCCAGTGTCAGCACCTTCTTGGCAGTGTAATCCCAATATACCAACTACAAAGGAGAAACTTGGTCAAGTTAAAAGAATTTGATTACTAGTTATTTTTAAGTCTTTAGTGTTGCTGCAAGAAACATACAGGTACTCGAACCCACTTCACGTTCCGAAAATCTCTGCGGAACTTGTCTGCATTCTTCCCTTCGTTTATGTAATCAATTTCTTGATACAGAATCCTGCAAAGTAACATGTTCTACACATTATATGTATTACATAAAGTGATGAAGGGAAAAGGCAAAATTTGTTGTACTAGATGAAATATTGTTGATAATAATATCTGTCCCTCCAAGATTATTACTTACGTTGAACATTCTTCATATATACCAACCCAATCTCTAGTTGGACCCCCTAGAGTCTCACTTCTCTGAAAATACTCTGCAATCAGCTTCAAGTTTTCTGAACAGAACAAGAGAACTTATCAAAAAATAGCAAACTAAGCAATGCACTAGAGAGTAGAAACTCCATTACTGTGTTTTACACCAATTGACATTGTACAAACAATTAAAATCAGGACAACTTACGCAAATCAATGTCGAAAAGCTTCTTCAGACCAGGCCTTTGAACTTTGATGACTACTTTTTCTCCATTATGCAGGATAGCACGATGAACCTAAACAGCATTAAGATCATTACTGGTTCATATCAATCCTGAGAGAAAGTAAGCAGCAGGCTGATCTTATGCTACCTGACCAAGACTAGCAGCGGCTATTGGCCGATCTTCAAACTCCCTAAACAGTAAGCTAATGGGAGCTCCCAATTCACTCTCAATGAAGGTTTTTGCTTTCTTTGGAGAGAAGGCAGGGACCTTGTCCTGTCAAGAACAATCTTATATTCAGAATACATTGATCTAAGCATCAACACTTACCATTTCTTGTCAAAGAATCTATACCTGCAACTTTGCTAGCTCATCCACAAATTCACGTGGAAATAGATCTGACCTTGTTGATGATAACTGCCCAAGCTTGATGAAAGTTGGACCAAGCTGCAACACACGCTCCCTTAACCACGACGCTGTTTTCCGCCTTCTGCTTTTCTAAATAAAAATGTAACCAAACAAATTCCAATCAGCAAAAAACAAACACAAGTAAAACAGTCTTATGTCTGAATCTGAGTGATGCAAGAAAGTTAAAATTAGTTTTCTAGCAGCACTGATTAATGAAGTGTAAGAACCAACCTGTTTATCTTCTGTGAAGCCTCCCACATATGCCCATTTTGCATTGTCCAATAGAACCCGAATACGCAAAGAAATCACAAAAGACCAAACATCAATAGATCTCTGCCAAGAACTGTAATTCTCATTAGCCCAACTGAAGCCTTCGTCCGAGGGCAAGACCTTGAGCTCCTCCAGGGGTGGAAGTTCTTCAGAGGTTCTTGATTTCACTGCCTTCGTCAAGGGTGCGTTAACATCTCTTTTTACAATAGTTGCTGCTCCATTAACTTTTTGTTTTGCACCATTCACTGTCTTCACCTTATTATCTGACAGTGTGCTTCTCTTCACTACCTCACTTGAGGGTACCATTCTAACAGCTTTTCCATTGGTACCATACTTTGAATTTGATGCAGGCAATTCTGTCTGACGCATTACAACCAGGAACCTAGGATATGCATCATTCTCTGATGAATCACGCTGTGCCCTTTTATTCTTTGGAAGCTTGGGATTCGAAATGGAGGATGAGAAGCTGAAGGAGTCTGGTGTTCTTCTATGATTTGTCAACTTTATATGGTGACAATAGCAACCATGCAAAGCCATTCTTATTAATGAATTGACCCTTCAAGAAGCATCAGCATAAACAAACAAGACTTAAAGGATGATTAGGTGAATGCATCAAAATCAAAATCAAAATCCAAAATAATTTAACAAGACAGAATTTATCATTAGCTGAATTTTTATAGCATATTTTTATTCAGTGTCGCAGCAACAAGCTTTGTACAATTTAATTGGGGTGAACATGATTTTGGGGTTATAAGATAGAACATGTAATCAAATAACTAAAAATAAAAACTCACTTATTACTTAACTAAACTAATATACCATTACTATTTGATAATAATAATAATAATAATAAGGTTACTCACGTTGACTAAAATGTTAACATAAGATACATGTGTCCACATCTTAATAACATGATACATAACAGATATTGATTTATTTAGAATCAAGCAATGATGTTTACCAGAACAGCCTTTGGATCTGAGTGAAGACGGGCTTAACAGGTAGGTGCAGAAAGGAAAAGGTTGCTCAATTTGCAGAATGGCACTGAAACTTGATCATTTGCGTTGACTGCTATATACGTGGGCAGAGGCAGACGAAGATTACTGGGAAGTTGTTGCTTCAAAGTTTCAACGCCAGCAACAAGAAGAAGTGGGGGGAACTGATATTATTTTTTCTCAAATTTCGGTGGTGAGTGGTAACGACAAAGAGGAAAGGTGGGGTCTCAACTACTACCAGTCATGACCCTTGCTGCGTGTAAAACTCTTACACCATTTCCTTCCATCGTCTTTCGTGCAAATCTAGCCACTCTTTTACCAAATTATTCTATTTTCTTTTATTGACTCAGAAACAATATCAGCTCAGTTTTTTGTTTTTATTTATTTATATGGTTTTGTTAGAAACCTTTTTTTTTTAATTAACAATCTGTCAATAAAATAATAAATAAATAAATAGTA
>NC_029791.2:416070-416894 GCF_000816755.2 Arachis ipaensis | reverse complement strand
ACTACGTGGCCTGCAGTTAATCAGAGATTGAAGCAAATCCAAACAGGAGGTAAGAAGTTAAGAGAAACAGAAAACATAGGAAACAATTATCTAGTATGTAGTAGTACTAGGAATCTAAGATATTTTTGTTTGTCAGAGTATTACTATCTAGTATCTACTATGACATTCTACAGACTACTAGGTCTAGCAGGGCCGAATCATGGGCTTGGGCTTTAAAAAGTGAAAAGAGAATAAAAATAAAGCGGGTAAGGAGTCGTGTATGGCTGATATGCAAAGGGAAGTGGTTGTAAACTCCAGATTCCAGAAATGCACGTGCGGCTTAAAATGATTAGTATGAGTATTGTGTACAATGTGAAGATAGATACTAGATTTTTTTTTTAGTTGCCACGATATCCCTCAGTCCGATAGGCCAAGGACTAATCCGTCACGGATCGGAGCTCTATTTAAGGGTCTCTCACTGGCCAATAGATTGCTACATGCACAAGGCGAGATTCGAACTCTCGACACTTACTTAAGCGGACGAGTGAGCTGACCACTCGACCAACCCAAGTTGGTTAGATAGATACTAGATAGTCCTGAGTCCTGAGCATTAGTCTCATGTTATGAATGGTATGCAATTGGCAACTCTCTGACTCAATGCTGTTGGTGTAGAGCTCTCAGGACTCAACCATGATTACCACTGCTGCACCAACCACTACTATTCCCCACCAGCAACCACCACCAAATTCCATACCCTTCAAACGCAAGAGACTGATACCTCTCACCTTCTTCTTTTCTCTTCTTACCCCTTCCAAATCCTCCTTTCCTTTCTCATTCTTTCATCC
>NC_029791.2:399034-415754 GCF_000816755.2 Arachis ipaensis | reverse complement strand
ATGCAGAAAATGCAGAAACTACCTGCCAGAATACAAATTATCAGATTTTCCTCCCTCCACCATACCAAAATATATCCTCTACCATATGCAAGCCTGTTTGGAATACCTATGAAATGAGGGTCAGTTCATCTTCCATTACAATTTTTTTTTCTTTCTTTTTTCATCTAACCAAGTATATATACTCGTTTATTTTACACCTTAGCAGTGATTCATGATGAGCCAATTCTTTTTACCTGATTTCAGAATGTAGCAATAATTTGTTTCATTTAAATGTTGACTTGGTTATACAGTACACCAAGAATGGTGATATCACAACTATCATACTATCTGCTCCCTACACCGTTGGGTGGGTGGGAATTGGATTTTCCAGAAATAGTTCCATGGTTGGTTCAAGCGCAATGGTGGGATGGATTAACAAGCATGGTCACACTAAAATTAAGCAGTTTTATTTAAAGGGTAAGAAGCAATCAGAAGTTATAGCAGGCAAAGGCGAACTACCTCTAAATACTGTGTCTCCTGCTGTTGCCACAAATGGAGCTGAAATTTATTTGGCATTTCAGCTCAAAACGGAGGTTCCATATGGAAAGCAGCCGATTTTATTGGCCTTTGGTACTAAGACTCCACAAAATCATCACCTCTCAAAGCATGATGACAGAACATCCATCATATTTGATTTTTCTTCAGGTGCAATACATTTCTCTTTCACTCTACCAGATAATCATACATTAGGAATCATAGTGAAAAACTATTTGACATAGAATTGAATTAGCCACTATCTTGATATGACCTATAAAATTGTGTAGCATATCCTGTGCAATAACTTTGAAGTAGAAACTTGATCAGAAACTATATATACTAGTGGCAGGTCCACAAGATCCAGCATCAGATGGGTTGATTCTGATGAGGAGGAACCATGGAATAGTGGGAATAATAGGATGGGGACTAATCCTGCCAGTAGGGGCAATTGTTGCCAGATACTTGAGGCACAAAGATCCCCTTTGGTTTTATCTCCATTCAGTTATTCAGTTTGTTGGATTTGCATTTACACTGGGCACAGTCCTTCTTGGAATACAGCTCTACAACAACATGCATGCTCACATACCAGCTCACAGAGGCATAGGCATCTTTGTCCTTGTGCTAACTATTCTTCAGGTCTGCTACTCATACACAATAATACTCAATGATTAGTCATCTGTATCTATTACTGTTTCTAATTGCTATGTGAGTTCAGATACTGGCCTTCTTCTTGAGGCCAAACAAGGATTCCAAGTATCGGAACCTTTGGAATTTGTACCACAGTTGGTCTGGAAGAATGGCACTTTTCTTTGCATCCTTGAACATAGTACTGGGAATGCAAGCGGCTGGGGCAGGGAGTGATTGGAAGATAGGTTATGGATTCCTTGTTAGTATCATAATCATTGCAATTGTCGTTTTGGAAGTATTGGCATATTTGAAAAGGTCAGAGAAGCGTTCACTTCATGGGAGTTTCCAAATGGACTCAGTTCCAGATCCTTCCTTTCCAAATAATTTTTCCAAAGGTAAGTTCTTCCCTTGCTTGAGATATGTAACTGAAATCTCTGCTAAAGAACAATCATGTTAGTTCTTTAGTTCTCTATATCTTATACCACTTTGATGAAGCAGGGTGAATGAATCCTTTACTTGCAGTGTCAAATGTTCCCATTCAAGCACAAGCAGGCTATGGAATATGATCAATGGTCTGTAATTGTTGACCTATTCTTGATGTATATATTCAAACAGCTACAAGTTTGACAAGGTGCAGCAATGTTAGGCTTCCTCACTTGAATTTGGTTTGTTTTTGTGATTGAGTTTTCTGCTATTGCTTGGTCAGAAATGTAATGTTGTGTTTACAAAGCTCTTTTGGCATTTTTTTGGGATGTAAACATAGAACAACTTAAGAAGCAGATTGGTCAGTGATAATGTATAGGAGCAATAACATATATTGCTTTTGTTTTGTTGAAAACCTTTCCTCTAAACAATTGGGGAATTATGTAGTTCCGATGCTGCATTAAGAAATGATGAATTTGATTACCATGTATCATCCATCACACAGTGTGTATGTAAGATTATTAAACCGTTTGCTCCTTA
Source organism: Arachis ipaensis (assembly GCF_000816755.2). Lineage (NCBI taxonomy): Eukaryota > Viridiplantae > Streptophyta > Magnoliopsida > Fabales > Fabaceae > Arachis > Arachis ipaensis. The sequence goes on along the minus strand of NC_029791.2, from coordinate 413,648 downwards.
TAATCAACTAGTATTTTTACCAATGTTCTGAAAATCGAATTAGACCGGCCGGTCGAACCAGTTCAACCGAAAATCGACAAAGAAAATGATCCAGTTCAATGTGTAAAACCGCAAAATTAAAAACCGTTCAAAAATTGCTGAACGTTATATTAGGAAAAATAATTATATTTTACATTGACTGCATGAATGATCATCTAAGAGAACGATTATTATTGTACGACTATATAAAATACAAGTGTAATTACCTGTGCCATGCACGTGATAAAATTAAAATTATAATTTTAAATTGTTTTGTTAAAATTAATTTAAATTATAATAATTTGATTAATAAAAAAAGTAATGAGTTATGCATTGTTTGTTTTTTCTTAATTTAGTGTTAATTGTATTAACTCTAAAATAGTTATTAACCGATTTAGTAATTTACTTTTTTCAATAAATCAGACATATATATTGTATGTGACCATAAATAATCTAGTAATACTTAAATCCACCAACAAATTATTATATGTGTAAGAAGTAAGAACATTTTAAAATCAGCTGAAAATAAACAACAAATTATTAGAAAATTCTAATGCAGAAAGTTCTCCAATAAACAATAAAAAATTTAATTAAACCCATTAAATAACAACTCAACATTATCCTTTGATGCCTGCAAAATATATACCTGAAACAATACTATATCAATGTTAGTATACAAAATTATATGATTAACATAATTACAAAAATTATTTATTAGGAAAATAAAATAATACGGATTTTCGTGATAATTCTAATGTTTTCAAGTTATAAATGTACAATAAGAATGCATTATCATTAGCATCTAGAATTTGTCAATTTTTTAAATTGATAATAATAAATTTTAATAAATTAATAAATTTAATTAAGAGATTTCGTTATTACCTTTTCATTATAAGTTCTCAAAAACTTCTCTATATACCACATTTATCGTGCAGTTATCTTCCTAGTGTCGGTGATCTTTCAAAAGCATTCGCAGACCATCTTTACTCGTGATAATCAACGTATGACTTATATATTAACTATTTCATATCATATGACTTATATAACCGTGCTCCCAATTATTGTAGCTAAAGAAGTCATTATTATTTTTGATTTGAAATTAAATGAGAATAAATTTAGAGATACTATTTTATTTGGATTTTAGGGTTTAATTGGTGCTACACTCAAATATAAATAGTAACTTTAAGGTTTTAGTTTCACACATCAAAGCCGCCTCCGTAGCTTTTTTTTATTAGAGGAGTTGTGATTCAGCCCTATCAAAAATTTTGGTTGAGGAAAATCAAAAAATTAAACTCTCTCAATTATACTCACGAATTCAGGTACGGTTTCGTGCTCACAATTATTTTTTTTTAATAATTTAATATGAATAGTCTTGGAGTTAAAAAAATCAAAAATTTCGAGCACGAGTTACTACAAAAAAATACCTATATTTTTGCATTTTAATTATTTTTTTTGGAAGCACTTCAACAATATGAAAAATCCTAGATTTGATATATAATTTTTAAAAAATATTTTTTTATTTTTAAATTTAAACTTAAAATATTTTAATTAAATTATAAATAACTTGCAACAACAAACACAAGCTTTATTTTAAATTTATTGATTGAATAGTAAAGGAGTAACTCTTGGGAAATTCTCATTTTAGATCAAGAAAAAGATGAAAATGGTGTATAAGACACAAATGTAATATATATATATTGATTTGGTAAAAAATGTAACGTGACGGAAGCCATTTTAAAACTGAAAATGCATAGAAATTTGATTGGAAGTGGATGTGATAGTATTCATAAAATAAGAGAATAAAACGCGGGAGTATTGTGGTGTTGTATGACGCAAATTAATTTTGTTATGGAGAGTGAGTAAGTGTTGGACCACGTTATGGAAAGAAGGAGAGTTTTACCGGCATGTGGTGTCAAGCACATAGAAATTGGACCGTGCGAGGGGTAGGAGTACAACTCGGACCCAGCGAGTTGTTTACCTTATTCAAAAAAACATATAATAATCAAAACGTACTCTCCGATTTCATTTACGGTAATTATTAAAATTTTATTCATTCACAACTCGCAGGGTCCGATAACTTTGATGTGAACTTCATGTACTCTCTCCATGCAAAACGGACCCTCCGATTTGCTTAAAAAAAATTTAACAATACTAAAATTAGATGGTCCGATTTCTTAACACCAAATCTAAAAAAAACTGTTCCACAAATTAGTCTAACACCTTTATATACCATAATCACGCACAACACAATTACAGTTTTCATATCCAAAAAAATCAGCCGTTGTATGAAGCTTGAGATTATTTAAGAAAGAAAGAAAGAGGCAGCTAAAATGAAACGGAAAAGGCATTCATTGATGATGAAATTGGTAGCTCTNNCCCCTTCACTCTAATCTTCAATTTCATTTACACGTAGATACACAAGTTTTTCACCAAATTACCCTTTCCTTATATGACTATCTGATCTTATAATAATAAATTAATAATATTCATTTTTCAGCAACTTCAATGCTTTTTCACTGCGGCTTCATTTCTTCCACCGAGGAACCTTCTTGGCTCTGAACCTCAACCGCCAGCCGCCGGAGCAGGTTAGTCTTATTCAACAGTCATGTCAACGGTCTTCATTTTCCGTTATTCTTCATCGTATATAAAAAGGTAATTTTGCATTTAAGGTGTGTTCATTCCAACAGCTAAGGAGAAGAAGAAGAAGAAAATGGGAGAAGGAGGCATTGAATTGCTTAAAGCAGAAGAGGATAAACACGGCGGAGTTGTTGTCAACGTGGAAGTGGAGGACCCTATAGAGCCTCTGAATTTCAGTTCTTGGTTGCAAGCTTCAATCTCGAATTGGAGCCAACAGGGAAAGAAGGGCGTGTGGATTAAGCTTCCCATAAAACATTCAAATCTTGTTGACACTGCGGTGAAGGCTGGATTCAGATACCACCATGCCGAACCAGATCACCTCATGCTTGTATACTGGATTCCTCATTCTCCTGATACCATCCCACAGAATGCTTCGCACCGTGTTGGTATTGGTGCTTTTGTCATCAACAACAACAGAGAGGTACTAACAATCTTTCTTTTTCTTTCTTTTCCACTTTTGCATTTTCTGGATTCCTCTTGACTTGTTCCATTCAAACTTCAAACTTCTATCTAAAAGACCATAAACTATGTTGGTCCTACAAGCTGACACGTAAGCGTGTGTACTTGTCAAAATTATGCGGCAGGGTCTATCTAAGTCTTGTATTTGATGAAGTCGTAACCTATATCTGTTGTACTTTATTTTCTGAATAATTTTTCTTGTTTCATTTGAATAGATGCTTGTGGTTCAAGAAACTGATGGCAGATTCAAAGGCACCGGTATATGGAAGATGCCTACAGGAACTGTTAATGAAGTAAAACAAAATGATTATTCATGTAATCATGAAATTTTCTATAGTGTTTTTGTACTTTTCTTAATACATTTTAATTTTATTTGCAGGGTGAGGACATATGTGCAGCTGCAATTAGAGAAGTGAAAGAAGAGACAGGGGTAAGCAACATGCACGCACACAAATTAAATTTGAGAAATGTTAGCCTATAATTAGGATCAATTATCATTACTTAGCATATCTGAATATTTATTATAGAATATTATGTCTTTATTACGTCTTTATTTGCCTTCGGAACAAAATTCTACAATAAATACACAGATATACTATATAAATATAAGTGATCCTAATTGATCCTAATTACACGCTAACAAAAACAAAAGTACTCACTATTCAGTAATTTAATGTGGTTTACTAGCATACAAAAACTATGAGGCTTGCTTTTGCTTACCATGTCCATGTTGACAAACTTCAATGGAATCCTAATGCCACTGATTTTTATCATCCTTTCAGATAGAGACAGAATTTGTCGAAATCTTAGCATTCAGGTAAGAAAATTAGACTTCATCAACCAGCATCTGCATGTTCATACCATTTTGCTGTCCAAAAACTTAATTTGATAATATGTATGTATGGCGGCCTTCTTATTCACTGTGTTTTTCTTTATGGAATGATTACCAGGCAAAGCCACAAATCATTCTTCCAAAAGTCAGATATGTTCTTTGTTTCCATGTTACGTCCTCTCTCCTTTGACATCCATAGTCAGGCTTCAGAAATTGTGGCATCTAAGGTATATATATATGCTTTGGTCAATTGAAATGAAATTCATTTTCAGTGGAGTTCACAATTTAAACACTCTAATGTCACTTTTCTTTCTTTGAATTCAGTGGATGTCTATTGAAGAATATGCAGCCCAGTCTTTTGTGCAAGAACATGATCTCTTTCGCTTTATTGCAGAGATATGTTTATCAAAGTTGGATGGAAAGTACACTGGTTTTTCTAACCTGCTTACTACTACATCTTCCGGTAAAAATACCTATCTGTACTTCAATGGCCATGATGCTAGCAACCTGGTAGATTCCAAGAATCAGCAAGCTTGATTAGCTCCAAATTACTCTCACATAATGACTTTAGCCTTCACTTACTAGTGACCTTTACTTCAAGTTAGAGACATGCCTGATACAGTGATACTTACAATGCAGACTTTCTGAATGTTCAAATCTAGCTCTAGTCATCATATTCAAAATTTTCATTTGTCCATCAATCTATATTCTTTCACGTTACTTTCTTTGCATTATTGTTTATGATATGTGGAGGATTGATTTGTTTGTTTACTTAGATAAAGAAACAAATAATTGAAGTGGCAACCTTTTACGTACAACTTTGGGATTTTTATAATTGAATGCATGTTATTATAGCCAAGAACTAATTAATGTTAAAGAAAATTCATTGCAAGGCCAATTATGCACATAAATGGAACTTCAAATATACAATACATTCAAATTAATAAAATTGGTAATCTTAAAGAGAGATGAAAAATAAGTATTTATATGTTGCATCACAACACAACACAATTCTAAGATTTCTACCCTGTTCACAAGCCTTAATTCTCTGCGTATCACATGTAATGAATTGAACCCTTGACAAGCAACAAAAAGGAGTACTATCACATGTAATGAATTGAACTCTTGACAAGCAACAAAAAGGAGTACAAGTACGGCAGGTAGAATTGAATATGCTAGGCAGTAGGCACAAAACATAACAGAATGCTGCAATAATACATGGAGGCTACCTTGTCAAGATGCAGGCTACCTTGTCAAGATTATTGCTTGCCTCAACATTGGATTACAGTCCCAGTCATCTCCCTATTTTTTTTTGTTTTCTTCCTGCCTAATAGATCACTTTCGTTATTTGAAATGGTTAGAGCCTAAAAAGTTCACACCATTCAGTTATCATTCTTATGTACTCTTGTCTTTATTTACCTTCTATATTGTTTATCAATGCTTTGATTAATTATGATGCAGTTAAAGTCACTTAAAAGTCCAAAACTAAAAGAGACCCCAAAGTTCAAATGCATGAGAGGCCATAGAAAGTGACTACAATGACTCCTCATTAGTATATGAAGGGTTTCATATACTAATTAATTAGTATACGCTTAATAACCCCTTCCAATAATGATAGCAAATTCTTAAGTTCTAGTATAATATATTTTTTAATTTCTTTTTTAAAAAAAAAAAGAATACTTGTTAATCAATAATCGTGATGATTACTTTAACATAGCTGGAGTCTCCAAAGTCAAAAGCATGGGAGATCCTAATAACTATGATTGCTTCGTGTATCTAAAACGACATAATCACCTAATAATTTGACATTTTTGTATAGCGTTTAATTAACTACTCTGCTTTTCTATTTCTTTACTCCAAATTATTTTTCTACTCATTGTGATAGGTTTTGTTATGAAATGATAGAATATAATGCATGGCGTATTGGTATACTATGACGATGTCTTTTGACTAAATTAGAATGAATTTATGGCAAAGCTAGAAGTTAGTGGTGTGTGCAAGGGCAACAGGTAAAAGGCATTAAAAATTAAAATAAAAAAAAACTTTGTAAATGTTTATATTGATACATCCCAGCTGGCAGCTAGCACAAACTGGATCTACCCACACACAAAAGGACCAATTAAATAAAAATCATAAAAACAAACAAATATAAACCTAAGAAAAAAAGAAGAAGAAAGAAAAGGAAAAGGAAAAGGACAGTGCCTCTCAAACATGTGGGTATCACTGTTTTATTTCCTTCACAAATAATATAAAATTAAAAAAAAAAAGAAAAAGGAAAAGAAAAGAATCTTTCTCACATTGACATGGGGGCTTGGAAGCTGCCGACACTCCATTATGCAAAATGCAAATAATAATTAATTAATTAACTATAGAACCAAATTTGCAATAATTAAACTGAAAAACAGCATGCTGAATCTGGCAGCATTGCTGTCAGCAGCGTTATCATCAGCAGCCTTCTGATCTTCCGAATCGGACTCTGGCCCATCTGCCGGGGCATCAGCCGCCGGCGACGCCTTCTTCTTCTTGCCCTTCTTGGAGGCCTTAGGGGACTCTGCCGGCGCATCGCTCTCCTCCTCCTGACTCACCTTGAAGAGTTCCCTCGGCATCAGAACCTTGCTGATCTTGTACGCAACAAAGGGGTCTTGGTCAATCAGTGTCCCCACTATGCTCGCCGTATCAACCTTGGTCTCAAGCTTCACATCTTCCCCGTCATTCTGCACCGTGAAGTCGAACTTGTTCGCTCTTTCTGTCGCCAAAGTGTTCATAACCCCGTTGTTTGACTTGAGCATCTGCAGCGACTGGTACACGGGAACTCCGTGGTACAGCAGCACCGATATCTTCTGCGCGTCCGTGAGGTTCTTGTACTTGGGCATGAAACCGCTGACGGCAGTGTCGGTGGGGCAGAACACGGTCAAGCCACCGTCCACGCTGTCCTGAAAAGTTGGAAGAGCCTTGGAAGGTCTGAGCAAGTCTGCGAATGACTTGCAACCTTGCTTGGACATGATGTTGATGATGTTGATCTGGCTGGGGGCGGCGGTGGGTGCTTCTGCTTCGGCGGAGCTCAATGCGCTGCTGATTTCGAGGATGGAGATGTTGTAGGGGATTTCTTGGACGGACTTCACGTAGAAGGAGTGGAGTCCGTCGTTGTCTTCGGAGGCGAAGCCTACTTTGCCGCCCTTGAGGTTGGTGATGTTGACGTAGCCGGCAGTTCCGGCGGCAGTGCCAGTGGCCTGGAACATGGAGGAGACGAGGGTGGTGCCGTTGGTGATCTGGTGGAGCTTCTTGGCGCCGAAGTAGTCGACGAGGACGTGGAGGGAGAGGACATTCTTGAGGGTGCCGATGGAGAGGTGCTTGTCGAGGAGGGAGGACATGGCGGAATTGTCGAGGGCGAGGACGGTGATGGTCTGGCGGCGGTTGATCTCGGCGGCGAGGTGTGTGAGTGTGAGGTAGTGGTTAAATGTGGAGAGGCTGGGGTGGGATGCCAGAATGCGTGTGATGTTGTGGCCATTGGCCGTCGAAGAAAGCAGTGAGAAGAGCAGCACTGTGACTGTGAGGGAGAAGAACAACACCCTTCCTTGCTTCTCCATTTTGGAAGTGAAGAAGATTCAGGAAGTGGTGTGTGGTGTATATAAGAAATGAAGAAGCTAAGATTAGTGATGACTGATGAGTGAATGAGTGAGTATGTACTGACAAGCATTGCCAGCTTGCCATTAATTAGGTCCTACATGGACATGCTTCACATTCACACTGCACCCTTCTTCTAATTACCATTACCAAATAATGACGTGTCTAGCCTCTCACATTTTACGTGTAGTATGTATTTCCCTAATCATAAAATCAATAATTCAATATATATCATNATAGCAGCATCTAGCTGTGACATATTCTTTTTCTTTGTTTTGCCTGCATTATTCAATTTGTAACCAACCAACCTTATTAATATAATTCTTTTACTCCTTAGCTTAGCTACAATTACCGAACCATGCATGGTTTTCTGTACCTTTCAAAATTTTATTATATTTGCTGCAAGTATTCTCAGGGTTTTCATTTTCATCTTCAGATTTTTAGTAATTTCGATTTTAGACCACAAACTAGCTCGTGACCTATTTATTATTATTGCACCCAGCCAACCAACCAACCAGTTCCTATGGACTTTAACGAAGTAGTTCAAACGTACACAGCAGAAAGAAATTTTATTATTCTTGTTCACGCCTAATATTATGTTATACTATTAGCAAGGGGATCATAATAATGCATTTGAAGTTTGTGATAAAACAAAAAGGAAAGTTTTATGAGAAAGAATCGGATGGAACATTTTCAACTTGCTGCTGTTAAAATGAATGTAACATGCATTTGTGGAGATTCAGTTAATTATGTGTTGAACATGTTAAAAGCATTTATACTCATGTGTTGGCGACAAAATCATCTCCGGGGACCGACATCTTTTGCCAGCTGGGATAAGTTTGGGTCAAATTTGATGAATAATAATAAATAAAAGACTAAACTTGAGTGAATGAGATGGACAGCATCAATAATTGTTCAAATATATATAGAGAGAGATAATTAAGTTGGTTGATGCATGGTTGTCATGGTCATGGAGCCACCACATGTGGAATACAAAACCATCCAATGGCACGAGTGTGGGACCCCCATAATTGTACTGGTGTCTCAGACTATTCAATAGTGAGCAATAGAGTAAACACTTAAACAACAGAGTATGACCCAAGAAAGTACCAAAAAGCTTAACCCAAGGCAAGAACAAGTGATGTAGATCAGATAGATAGACGATGCGTTTCTTTGTTTAGGGTTTTGGGATAAATAATGAAATGTAAAATGAGGTGCTGCAACTGCAACAATGTCAGCCAAAAGAGATAAGGTGGTTAGGATTTAATAAAGTTTGATGACTGCAACAAGGCAACTGCCTCTCACTAAAATACACATGAAACTTGTGACCTACATCTATCTAGCTTTCATCACTTTGCAAAATGCACTTAACTTGCTTTCACATTATCTGAATAAAGGGATCCTTTTTGGTTTTTTGGACATTGTTACATGAATTGAATTTGACCAAAGCCTTTTGTTTTTGGTCAGGGGACCGAAGCCTTGACCGAAGCCTGGAAGCACAATTTTTCTATGTAACTCACTATTTTTTATTTTTTTGGTCCATAACGCACATTTTGATGTAACGGAGACCATAGTGGGCTGTCAATGGCAAAATTAGAATTTAGAGTACCGGCCCGATTGGTTCGGTACATAAGCATAAGCTTAGATAATTTGGGCTTGAAGTCCATTATTTCACTGAGATATTATTTTTACATGGGTTAAGCACCCACATCCCAGTCCATAAAAAAAGGGACCCACATTTTTTTTTTCAGCTACGTCCTACTGGTTAAGGTTGATTTATAATTTTATATTTTAGTTTAAAAAATAGTATTTTATAAAAAATATATTATATAGATAAAAAATATTATTTGTACACCAAAATCAACCACTAATATATTTGTGTATAAATATATATGTGATTTAATTTATTTTTAATGTGTATTTGTATTCTAACATGTATTTTATACTGGTGGCTAATTTGGTGGCTGATTTTGGTGTACACGACTACACGTATAACTCTATATAGATTGCTTATGTTTGTATACAAATATTATTTTAAAAAGAATTCCGCTAGGAAGCCAATGGAGTATTTGTACAATGTGTACAATGGGCTATTTATTTGGCCTAATATGAGTTAAAAAATAAACATCTAGGATAAAATATTACTAATTTCTCAAACACAATACATTCATACTATCCAGAATAACCATCCAAGTACAAGGAATAATAAACATCTAATATCCTACTGAATCGAACATCTCTAAACCCCTATTCTACATACAGATACTTCGTTAGCTTCCTATACTTCATCTTTTAAAAATCCTCAAAAGTGGTATTTTTATTTGGTAAATATACTCTAGCTATCCCTCCATTAACTGTTTTGAAGGCGAGTTACTATGTGACATATGTGCATGTGAGGAAGACAAGTAGTAAGAATTAGGGTTTTGAGTAGATGAATGAATATATGAATTTAAGCTAGAAAAGGGTGAATCTCTGTGGGTAAAGGCAAGCTTGTAAGAGGAGTAGTATTAACCTATTTGTAAATCCTTTTAGAATATAATTTAGAGAAAAGCTGCAAGGTGGCCAAATGCTGAGAAGATGGTCGATCAGATATATATGGGAACTACTTTAAATTTAGACATAGTTGTGGTGTTTTCAGTTTTCACACCATGCAACCACATATTAATTCATTGTGACAAGTGTAAGTGTAACACCATCTTATCAAAAAGTCTCAAGTACCCGGATTTAATGTCTCCCTCCAAAATTCAACATACATATCGTAACTTAATAATTAAACAACAGGAAATAATAAACTAATTAACTAACTAAATCATCAACCAACCAGTAGTTGTTATTGAAACCAAATCCAGGATTAGCTACTAGTTAGCACCCGCATCATGCATGATGATGATGATTAGTTGGATAAATATGTTACTGTAGCACTAATTTAGGGAGTAGTAAATATGTTTAGGAAACGAAATTGATGATTGAAAAGGAAAAAAGAGTATGAGAGGAAGCAAGTGATGGGGCCAGGGGCCGGGTCTGAGCTGGAAGGCAGGTTCGATCACTCATTCCTTTTGAGGATTTCCCCTTTTTCTTGCAGTCTAGAATGTTTTCAAATAGAAATTTCATTATATGCTGTCTAACTCATCTATGTGCTTGCATCTCATTCTTGCTGTATATCTATCATTCACAAACTCATTGAATTCATTCAATCCCATCAATTAGGAACAACATACATTGCCTCTTTCAGTTATTACTATAATTATTGCCACTATTTACAGCTAATTAAGACCGTGCTTTAATTTAATTCGTATCCAAAGTTTGTGTGGCGCAAAAGTAGCTCACAGTAGTGTATATATAACAACATTAAAACTTATATATAGTAAGTATTACACTGCAAATGGAACCAAATATATCCACCAGATGAATATATAAAAAAAAAATGAAAAAGGAAAAGGAGTAGTAAAGGCAGTTACTCAAGTTTGAAGAGTATATTAAACTTGATCAGGCTTTAATTTCAAACCTGGAGGAGTACTTAATGGAACCCATGGATATGTCAATCTCTATCAAGTTTTCTTCCTCACTCACGTCATTATTAAGTTCAGATAAGAACTCCATTAGACTCTGATGATGGCTGAAAAGGGCCTCCCTCCTCTTCTGCTGCAAACTGTAGTAGTTCCTGTACAGTGGTTCTTCTTTGTGAAGCGCAATTTCTATGAGGCTGTCCTCATCAGAGATTGATCCATCTGAGCACCAATCCACTTCTTCAGAGTCCTCACAAGTTGGCACCTCTTGTTCTTGTATCTCATCAGCATCTTCTTGAGGAGGAGGAGGAGGACTAATAAGAACCTTTTCTTCCACTACTACTGGTTTGTGCCTTGAGAATAGTAGAGTGTAGAAAAGAGTAGAAGAGAAAAGCAGTACTAGAGATGTGTAGAGGATAGAAAAATATCCAAATGACAGCAGCACCAACAGCGAAAAAGCAATAAGGATCACCATCCATGAGGGAGCAGTAGTACTACTCTTGATGAGTATAGAGCAACAAGAAGATAGCATTTGATTGCTCATATGATGCACAAAAAGCCTATTACTCTTTAAAGATAAAAGGAAAGAAACAAATAGTGATATGAAAGGCACTTTAATGAACTTAGATTAATCAGTGGGATCAGATCAAAAGATAGAGAAGTATAACTGTCCTATTAAATGTTCCTGAACATCAAGCATGGACTCATTAGGGTACTCCCTAGCTACTAGTTGGAATGATCTATCTACTTTACACAACTCAAGTCTATTCTCTATTTGATCTTCCAAACTGATGCTATGGACATAGCTAGGGCTACCAAACACTGCACTTTAGTGTATGTTGAATTCAGAAACACAAAAGAGGGCTAATTAAGCACATCTACTAATAGTGAAATACGTGTTTAGGAGGTTGGAATGTGAGAAGCCATGTGCTAACATCTGAGCTCACCACATGGCATCTCTTCTCCATATTCCAATGCCACAAATTAAAATGTAACCTAATCTATCTTCTGCAACCCAATTAGCTAGCTAGCTAGAAATTACTATTATAAGGGTTGCAAATGGTTACATAGTTGCATCTCCAATACTCTCTGTCGTCTCTTCAATTTCCATCAAGTAAGGGAATACTACTTCTTTTTCCCAAGATATTAAAAACAACAAGTTTTATTGATATTTTTGCATTATTAGAAACAGAAATGGATTTAAAATGTTTAGGGTTTAGTTGATGATTGGATCGTTAATGAAAGTTGAAGCATAGCTAGTACTAATGCTTCTCTTTATTGCAGCAAAGTACAACCAGCAACCTCCGCTTTGGATGGCACCACAAAATAAAAAATGTTTTTATTACGGGGACCTTGCCTCCTCCTATAAATAAATAAATTAAAATAAATGCGAGTTTTTGTCAATATTACATCAACTGCTTTCCAAACATTTAGAGTGACAAAGTTGAAAATAAATACATAAATCATTTATAAGTACTACGTACATACAGCTAGCTATACTTTCTTAATGAATAATTCGATGAGATAGGTTTATTCATTATTCTTGGAAAAGGCAAGAGATTGCAAGTAGACTGGCTAGGGAATGTTTCCTAGTAATTCATTGTGACTTTCAATTCCATTCATTACAAGCTTAGCTTATATATGTGAGGGGACCATACTATAATCACAATAATAATAATAATAATGCTCCATGCCTCTCTGCATTGATCAACGTTTCCTTTCACCCTTCACTCTAATAATACTCGTTTTTGAATTCAGAGCTGACACATGTAATCCTATATAATAAAATCAATAACAACCATATATCTTCCTTTTTTAGCNTCATTCATAATTTTAATTTGAAGTGAAAAACAATTAATATCAAATATTATAAATCAATTAAATTATTTATTTTTTAGCTGATCACCTCTTGATTCTATATATTTTTTCCAAGTTAATATACTGTTTATATATATATATATATATTTCTCTGCCAACCTTTATAAATACTTATTAGGACTATACTCATCATGAATATTAGTATATACTATATATGCTGTTGCTCTCTTCTTCTTGTAAGAGTTAAATTATGTGTTAACACTTGCTGCTTCTAATAATATATGTTTATCATATCTATCATATATTACTAATTTTATAACTAAAATGTATCATATATTATTTTTTATATTATGATTAAAATCAAATATTTTTTTCTAAAATTAATAATTTTTCTCCTTTTCTCTTTTTTTATTTCTCTCATTTTTTCACCGACTCTAACTCTTTTATATATCATTATCAATAACTAATTAATAATTATAAATTTAACAATCAAAATATGTAACATGACATTCTCTAATTGTAATTATAATTAAAATTGAAATATTTGATATTAAAATTGCAATACAATTTTATTATATTATTAATTTAACAATTAAAATATGTTATATGACACTCTCTTATTAAAATTAAAATAAAATATTGTTTTCCAAAACTAATAAACTTTCTTTATCCATCATCTTATCTACCTCTCTCTCACTCTCTATTTCTCTCTACACTTCTCACTCTATATATAACTTATAATTTACATTTTATATTAATAGTTTGATAAACTAAAATATGTCACGAAATATTTTTTCATTACGATTAAAGTAAAATATTTCTCTTCAAAATTAACAAACTCTCTCTCTCTCCTTCTTCTTCTTTATCTTTCTCTCTCTTTTCTCTCTCATTTTCTATCTCTCTATATTTTTGTTATATCAAAAATAAAATAATATAATTTAAATAAATTCATAAAATTATAAAAAATACATTAAATTTATATTTAAATATAATTAAAAATATCTCATAATATTATTTTATATAAAAAATATATTATTATATACATACTTTTTTAGTTTTTATATTTAGTTTCAAATTTATACTTAATTAAATATAAAACATAAACATTAAATTTTTTTAAGATTTAAATAATAAATATTAAAATTAATTTTGAATAAAAAATTAAACTTTTTCATATAAAAATAATAACTAAAAAATTATTATTTAGTATTTTTTACCTACAAAAATTCTATTTTTTTTAGCTGACTTGAAAGTTTTGTCTCCTACAAGGCTACAACTTTAGTCGGTTCATCTTGGATAAAGTTTTACGAATCCTTTTATTTATTTATAGAGGAGTGTTAGGACCAGCAGAATTTGTGATGTTTAGCTATTAATTAGTCATCATCAATATTTTTAATGGTATAAGATGAAATCTAATGATATAAAATTAATCATTTTTTCTTTGATAGTTAAGTAATGGCTAAATTTCAACAAAAGTGCTAGTCCCTAGACTTTCTCTTATTTATATTGCTTAGAGGATTGATAATATAATAAAATCTTTTTATGTATATCTGATCTCTAATATTAGCATTTTTTTTTGGTAGTAATATTAGCATTATTTTATGCGAATATTTTTTACAGTAATAGTTTGTGTGGGTGGTGGTCCTATATATATACGGACCAGCCCCAGCTATGACACTGGCCCAACAAAGGGCCACACCAATAAAATCAAATCATATCC
>NC_029791.2:381535-398947 GCF_000816755.2 Arachis ipaensis | reverse complement strand
TACGATAAAATTTTCTTTTACTGAAAGGCTATAAATAGTGCGGTAAGAGCCTGCAAAGTTATTTTCAACCTTAACCACAGTATTTTTTTAGATTTTAGAGTTTCTATAAATATATCTTTTTCTCTCATTGGAGTCAGAGATTATAACTAATCAGTGGCTCTTCAACTCAATTCCTCAATTCCACTATAAATAATTCTATTTCATAAAAAGAAAAACATACACATATATATAAGCTAATATGATTCTGCATTGTTTACCTTGGAGATAACAATGAAGTAGATTGTTAGAGAAAACTGATCACTAACCATAGAACCGTTCTAAGAGGGAAAAAAAAAAAGTGTATATACAGTTATACATACACACATCTCAATATTACATTCACACATGGACTGAAAATTCAAAGTAAAGAAACATACTCTTCATTGATTTGGAGGTTAATTGTTATTTCTAATAAGTGATAAATAACGTTGAAAATACTAAGAAGAAATAGGAGAGCCAATGGTAGAGTAATACTATACACATAATAAAATAATCCTTGGGAGGGCTACGAGACAAGCATATATATATATGTATGGTCCTCAACTTGCTTGCTTCTTCATCTTATTCATATTCATATTCATATCTATATATTTGTCTTGGCCATCGCAATCAGTGGGTTTCTTTTATTTGACCCATCCCATGGAGCAAAACCATATTTTATTTGGTGTCACATTTCTACCATATATATTTTTTCTTTACCATACAAATGCGCTTTGAAGACTTTAACAATAAACGAAAAGAGGAGGGAGAATATTTTAATAACAAAAGCCTTCATCACTTTGCCAGCAAACTGACAGCTACTTATTAAGCTGCTTATTCCTTAAGTTAAGATAGTGATGGCCTTACAACATTTTTACCCCTTTTTTATTTTAATTTTTATACGTTCTTATACTATCTAACATACATCATACCGGGAAGATTTTAGGAAAAAATTAAGTGAAATAACATAATATAAGAAGACACCACATCCAACTCAAAACCTTAAAGTGTCAAGTTGATGGGTCTCTCATCTTATAAACTTCCCACTCTTCCTTGCTTTCTTTGATATGGGACTAACTTCAACACTCCTTTGATTGATTGAATTGTAAACTATGAAGGTAAAACTAAGTATATATAGAGTATTGGCCTATGAAAGATAAAAGTAGATAAAGATAAGATAGAGATAAAGATAAAGATAACTATAAGATAAGATAAAGACTAAATTATAATTTAATTTGTGTATTCTGTTGGGCTGAATTTGTGGGCCGTGAGACGTCTTTATTGTTGTCATGGGCTAAGGTGGAAGAGTGGTTTAATACGCCCCCGCAAGCTGGAGGATGAAAGATGTCAAAAACACTAAGCTTATTCAGATTAAGATGGAAGGGTTGAGGAGACAAAGGCTTGGTGAAGATGTCAGCTAGTTGCCCAGAAGAGAAAATTGGGAGAAGTTTCATCACTCCAGCTTGAACTTTTTGTCGAACCAAGTGACAATCAACCTCTAAATGTTTGGTCCGTTCATGAAAAACCGGGTTAGCAGCAATATGAAGAGCACTCTGATTATCACAATATAAAACTGGTGGGCGGATAGGAGAGATGCGTAAAAATTGTAACACATTTAATATCCATTGAAGTTCACAAGTTGTGTTGGCAAGTGCACGATATTCTGTTTCCGTGGATGAGCGGGCAACGGTGGTTTGTTTCTTGGTCTTCCAAGAGACTAAAGAACTGCCTAAGAAGAAACAATAACCTGTTAAAGATCGTCGAGTGTCAGGACATCCGGCCCAATCAGAGTCACTAAAGCCGAGAAGCTGAATTTCTGATTCCCTTGGAAAGAAAAGTCCTTTGCCGGGACTAGTTTTCAGATATCGTAACACATGCTTGGCAGCTTGAAGATGAGATTCAGTAGGAGATGCCATGAATTGACTTAATTGTTGAGTGGCATACATGATGTCCGGTCGAGTAATGGTGAGATAGATAAGACGGCCAACCAAACGACGATATATAAAAGGATCGGATAGCAGGGGACTTTTGTCTTGATATAGTCTTGTGGTATTATCCATTGGAACAGAGGCAGGTTTAGCACCTAATAAACCAGAATCCTCCAGAAGATCAAGACAATATTTTCTCTGAGATAAGCAAATTCGCTTCTCTTATTGAGCAACCTCAATACCCAAAAAATATTTTAATGGGCCCAAGTCTTTAATTCGAAAGTGTTGGTGCAAAATAGACTTAATGGCAGCAAGTTCAGAAATAGAATTACCAGTGAGAACAATGTCGTCAACATAGACTAAAAGGATAGAAATTTGATCACCAATGAATTTGACAAATAAACTATAATCAGATGAGGTCTGCTGATATCCATGAGATAGCAAAAGATGAGAAAGTTTGTCATACCACATACGACTAGATTGTCGTAAACCATACAGTGACTTTAGTAGCTTACAGCATTGATTCGGTTAAGGAGATATAAATCCGGGTGGCAGAGTCATATAAACATCTTCAGAAAGATCCCCATGTAAGAAAGCATTATTGACATCCAACTGATGTATAGGCCAACGCTTCATAGAGGCCAATGCCAAAACTAATCTGATGGTGGCAGGCTTGACAACAGGGGAAAAAGTTTCCAAGAAATCAACACCTTTAGTTTGAGTGAACCCTTTAGCCACAAGGCGTGCTTTATATCGATCAATTGAACCATCAGGCTTGCGTTTGATGCGATAGACCCATTTACAGCCAACCGGCTTAACCCCTGCAGGGCAATCAACAAGACGCCAAGTTTTGTTCTGCTCAAGAGCATCCAACTCATCTTTCATAGCACTACGCCAATTAGAGTGTTGATTGGCGTCCTTAAAAGACTTTGGCTCAACGTCAGAATGTAGAGATAAAAAAAACTTTTTATGTGAAGATGAAAGAGAAGAAAAAGACATGACTGAAGATAAAGGATACTTGCACTTTGAGGGAGATTGATTTGTAGAGATGAGAGAAGAATTACACAAGTAATCAGAGAGATATGCTGGAGGTCGGTGAGGCCGGTCGGAATGACAAGGATGGGGTTGCTCAGGTGGTGAAGAAGGTGACGGGGGATGAAAAGGTGATGGTGGACTGATGTCTAGTGTTGAAAGTGATTCAGTGGTCATGGGTTCAACTTGGTTAGGAAACGATAGTGTGGAAGAAGGAGAGGTTGTTGGAGAAAATAAAGAACTAGGTGGAGTTGGGTCAATGGGTATAGGTGAGGGTTCAACTGGAAGACTAACTGAATCTTGTTTTTGAGAAGGTGTGTTTGGCAATGTTGGGCTGAGTGTCTGGAATTGGACATTTTTTGTGACTAAGGGCAAGATCATTTCATAAAAAATCACGTTTCTAGAAATCTCAATTCTTTTATCTTCTAAAACATAAACAATATACCCTTTAAAACCAAGTTGAAAGCCAATAAATACAGCCTTTTTGGCTCTTTGGATCAAATTTTGATCTGTTTGCCATTTGGGTAGAAACAAAACATAAGCATCCAAAAACTTTAAGGTCATGATAATTTGGTGGATGATTGAATAAAATCTCAAATGGTGTTTTAAAATTAATTGCGGATGATAGAACTCTATTAAGTAAATAAACAGCATGTCCAACAGCATAAAACCAAAAAGATGATGGTAAATTAGATTGAAACATAAGAGCACGAGCTATATTCAAAATATGTTGATGCTTGCGTTCTACCCTTCCATTTTGTTGAGGAGTTTCAACACAACTACGTTGATGAATAATGCCCTTTGAAGCATAAAAATCAGGTAAAATAAATTCTCGTCCATTATCGGAACGAATAGTTTTGACTTTGGAGTTGAATTGTGTTTCAATTAAAGTAATAAAATTTTTTATTTGATTTTGCACTTCTCCTTTTGATTTTAATAAAGTAACCCATGTAAAGCGGCTAAAATCATCAACAATAGTAAAAAAATATTTATGATTATGAATAGAATTTTGTCGAAACGGACCCCAAATGACAAATGTCACAAGCCTCGTTATGATGCATAGAGATAAAAGGAAATTGTTTATGTAAATGATTAAGTCTTTGCCCAGAAAGGTGTCCTAAACGAAAATGCCATATATTGGAAGGTGTAATGGGTGGAGATTGAATGGAATTTATGGAGTGTGTAGTGGATGAATTTTTACCGAAATTAGGTTCAAAGACATATAATCCCTCTCTCATTCTGACCAAATCAATCGTTCCCAAATTGTTGCTCTGTAGAATGCAAGAAGAAGATGAAAAAGACTAAATTATAATTTAATTTGTGTATTCTGTTGGGCTGATGAAAGATCCAAAAGAGGCTCTAGATGATGTTGCTGGTGTGTCCTTTCTCCTTGATCCATGGATGTCAGCAGAGCTCAAGAGGAGCTCTGATACCATAATAAAATTGTGAAAGAATAGGAAAATAAAAGAATTGTGAAAGAAAAAGATGAAGAAAATTTTATTGATTGTTGATTGATTGAATTGTAAACTATGAAGGTAAAACTAAGTATATATAGAGTATTGGCCTATGAAAGATAAAAGTAGATAAAGATAAGATAGAGATAAAGATAAAGATAACTATAAGATAAGATAAAGACTAAATTATAATTTAATTTGTGTATTCTGTTGGGTTGAATTTATGGACCGTGAGACGTCTTTATTGTTGTCATGGGCTAAGGTGGAAGAGTGGTTTAATACCTGCAACACTAACAATTTATTTATTAGCAAAGCAAGGAAATGAAGCGTGAGATTAGCAAAACATAATCTGGCTATCATCTGAATCACTTTGAGGGTTTGTTGTTGTTGTTGTGATGATTGATTGGATGCTTAAAAGGAGATACCCACGCACTTGCTCCATAATTTGCTCTCACAAACTTTAGTGGACTAATAAGACAATGCTCAAGTAGCACCTATTATGCTTGCTGACCCCCTTTCACAACAAATATAAAAAACAAACCACATGGGAACACTCAACATACAAAGAGAGGGAGCTATGCTTATGCTATATGTGAGGCCCCGTGCTAAAGTTGGCTCGAATAATTGATTAAGGCCTTATTTGGAGCTACTTATGTGGCCTAAACAAGAATCTATCTTGCTTTAACTCTTTGCTTTTTCACGTGCTTGTTTTGGAATCTTGGCATGCTATTAATTCTTGCATCTTAACTTGTCAAAAGCATACGTAAATATATGCTTCAAAAGTTCCATAAGTATCTCTGCTTTTCCTCGTTGGAGAATTTTTTTTAATTTCAGTTTGGCACCACCTTCATTATTATGCCTATATGCTTGCTTCAGAACGGAGATATAACGCCGTTTATTACATTATTAGAGACTAAAAAAATTATCAAAATAATAATCTTACTTATTGGCATTTGACTGAACTAACAATAATAACAAGAGTGTTACTAAAAGCTATCCTGATAATATTTCTTTGGTTGCGTGTCTCTGTCATCTTAATTATATACTTAATTGGCACAGCTACGAAATTCTAGAACATAAAAATGTGTCAAAGGAACTAATCTTTTTTCTTTAAATTACTATAAGTTAAATATAACATAACCGAAACCAGCCATAACATCCAACAAGGGATTTTGTCACCACCTGATGGCGCAAGTTCTTGTTGGTTTCATGGGAGCAGAGGCATAAGAGAAAAATTAAAGAATCCTCGATTAATTCGATAACACGAACCTAGTGTCTTGTATCAAAAGAAAGTCCTCTTGGTGTGTTGTTGTTTATTTGACATGACGCCAAAGATAACATAAAATATAAGTATAGGGTGGTATAAGTTATTGCCCGGTATCAAATGTTACTTATTTAAATAATAATCTCTGCTTTAATTTAATTTCAACCAAACCCTACAGCCATGAATATTGAATAGGAGATGCAGTGTGCCGCTTCTTGTTTGGTTTAGAGGTATCAGTCCCTTTCATTTCAACACAAAATATGCCTAACAAAGAATTTATTTTATATATAGAAGCAATGGAATTGAAGTTTCAAAATGAAATAATTGTTGATTACCATCTTTTAATGAATAACAATGAATGGCCAAATTAGATGTATTCCTAATAATAGAACTCCAATTATGTCAATAGTTCAATTTTATGACCAGACAAAAAAAAAAAGGATTTATAATACATAACAATTTTGTTAGGTAGTATTTATTGGTTGTTGAATTGCAGCAGTGTTGTTATTGGTAAAAGAATTGCTGTAGCATTGAAAATAATTAAAGTTTAATAATAAGAAGAAAAATGAGAGAGAGTAAGGACAAAGTTGAAGGCGTCAAAATCTAATTAACAACTCATGATTTCCTGTGTAGAGTGTAACCACAATGTTATTTTTAGAGTAATAGCTATTTTTTTTAGTGTGATCTCACCTTTTAGAGCAACATCGCTTTGCTTTTTCTTTTGACTTCACCTTCCACTTGTTGGATGAAAAACAACTTCACTCACCTGCTGCACCCCCATCATCATGGTATATAAATTAAACCAGTTTTATTTGTACCCTTTGATTTTTCTTTACAAAGACGAATGATGTGCACAGTTGATGACACAGTACAGTGTGTGGTTGTTAAGTTGTTCGTGATGGCAGGGGAACATTCTCCCCCTTAAACCGGGTCACAGTCCTGAGCAGAATCTTCCAAACTCATTGGAGAATATAACATTACATAACATATAGAGAGAGAGAGAGAGAGAGGTTGATGATCAAAGATTCAAAAGAAAAGTGGGTATGTATGTTGTGTAGGAAGAATGGCAGTTAGGGAGGTTGGGTTGCTTCTTGAAAGGGTTTGTTGTATGTTATGTAGACTGTAGAGAAATGGGTGTGAAAGTGACTATATATTGCTTTCTTATTGTTTGTTTGTTTGTTGTATCATGTATGCTGTGATGTATCTAATGGATTCGATTCGTGCTGTGTCGCTGGCAGCTGTAGCTTTCCTTGATCATCTTGTTTACATCACTTTGATTGCAATCAACTTGTTCCGTTTTGGGTGATGGGAAGTCACGGCAAAGGAAAAGACGGCGAAGGCACTTCTGGACTTAAAGATGATGACAAGTATGAACCACAATTGAGATTCCATACCCCCACAGCAGCAGCACCACAGGTCAGATGATCCCTTTTAAATCTGTTATTGTGTTTTGTGACAGGACAAAGGGATACTGCTTGCTCAAGTGTATGTTGCAGGGTGTTCAGTTATGATATGTTTAATTTTGTGATTGTTAGTTGATGTATGAAAATGAAATTAAAAAGCAAAGCTAAGCTAGTGTAACTGGTGGTGCATGGCCCAGCGGCAAATGCAAGATGGATATGTAGAAAGAGTGGTACATCAGAGATTGAAACGTGTGAATATTACTTGGAACCATCCAGTAAGCAGGGATGTTGCTGTTATAGGATCATGGGACAACTGGGAAACCAGAGACACCCTGCACTTGCAGTCTCCCCCTCATCCTCATGCTTATGCCATTGTTAAAGCACTCCCAACAGGTATCTATCATTACCGTTTCATTGTAGATGGTTATCTCACCCATGCTCCAGAATTCCCCTGGGCTTTTGATCATTCTGGTTTCCCCTACAACATCTTGGATTTGCAGGTACTTGTTTTCTTTTCTTTCCAATTCTTGAACACTTGTTGGACTACTTCTCCTCTAATATCTACTTAATGCTTAACCATATTTGCAGGATTATATTCCAGAAACGGCTGCAAGGTTAGGTGATGCCCAAGATCCTCCATCCCCACCATGGACTTATGATAACATGCTCTTAAACGACGACGAATTTGGCAGACCTCCGCCGGAGTTACCACCACAACTACCACTGACAACAAGAGATGACCCTTCTTCTTCATCCACGGTTCTCCCTAGACCCTCCCATCTAGAACTCAATCATCTATACATCCACAAAACCGATGGGGGTGACTTCGCCGCCCTGCGTTCGACGGAGAAGTTTGGACAGAAATATGTGAGCATGGTGTTGTACAAGTCCCTGCCAAGGGAAAGATGATCAAAGATTTTTGAGTTTGTGTATTGTGTTTGAACTATGTTGGGCTCATGAGACCATTTATTTGTTTGTTAACGTCAGTAATGTAGTACGTAGGTAATGAGCATTCAGCAATCAGCAATGTATTCCCCTCTTAAAAACTGAAGGGAATGTTATTTATTTATTATAAATGATCATTTATATCCATAAAAGATGAAAACACTGACATATGTACTCACACTATATCGAAACTAAACTTGTACCCACGCAAGATGCCATCAGTGGGTATAAGTTTAGTTGCGATTTAGTGTGGGTACATATGTCAGCATTTTCATCTTTCATGAGTACAAATGGTCATTTATTCTTTATTTATATACACAAATACAATACATATTCATCTCATGTTCTAGAATTGGCAATGGTTAAACGGCACATACACTGATGTTCAGCCTAATGCCTACTCCTCTCTTGCATGAACGCCTATCTTTCTTTTTGAAATTATAACATACTATCAAGTGTCATCATCAAAACACTTTGTATGATTCATCTGTTACAATAAGAAAGGAATGAAAATATCTTGTTAATTTTACATGCTACAATTGGTTAGGGAGCAATCCAAGGGTTCTCAAGTGGTAGGACATACCAAAGACGATGATGTATTATATCAGCGCACGGAAGCTGTTTGCTGAAATGCCCCAAAGGAACACTGTTTCCTGGTCTTGTTTGATTTCAGGATATGCACAAATCACTATGCCATTGGTAGTGCCCTTCGAGCTTGCCAAGACGGAAGGCTTAAACTCAGGCATGGATATTCATGCCTTAATTTCTAAGTCTCCATTCTCTTCAGACATGCCCATGTATGATGATGCTCCTCGTGTCACATCATGGAATTCTATTGCCATAGGGGGGGATCCAACTTCTTGTGTCGTGGAATTCTATGATCTCTGGCCTTGACCACAATGAACAATTTGAGGAAGCAGTTGCCTGTTTTAATACAATGAGGAGACATGGAATGGTGCCCTCAAATTTCTCAGTTATTACCACTTTGAGTTCTTGTGCAAGCTTGGGTTGGATCATGTGCGGAATAGGGCAATTGCCAGATCAGGTACGGACTAGAGACTTGAATAGAGCACTTGTCTTGTATGGCAGACCTCCTTGGACGAGCGGGTGATGTCACCAAGCTAGATGACTTTATCAAAACAATGGCAATGGATGGAGAACAGTTTTAGGAGCATGTTGCCAAGATGCTTATTGAGCCCCAGAATGGTGTGAACTATGTTCTACTTTCAAAAATAAGGGATGCTGGATATGTGCCTGAAAGCAAATACGCACTCTATGATCTTGAACTTGAAAACAAACAAGAGCTGCTGAGCTATCATAGTGAAAAGTTGGCAATTGCTTTTGTTCTCACTCGAAACTCTGAACTACCAATCAGGAATTCAGGATAATCAAGAACCTTTGGGTTTGTGGGGATTGTCACACTGCTTGAAGAAATATAGAAATAGGCAATAAGATGCCATTTTCAGAAACTTTGACTAATAAGAAAGGAGAGTGTCCTCAAGGACAGTTAACAGGTTATGCTTTCAGTTTCTATATCTAATTTGCTTACACCAATCTGTTTGTGGGGTAGGGACCATGAGTCCAAAATAAAAATGTTATTCGTTAACAATTTAAGCTACAGAGTTAATAATATACTTTGATTTTGATTATTGGGAAACACACTATGCATGGGAATAATAAGGCCTAGAAATCAAAGTTGTTGGATGTCGCCGTCCTTTGAAGGATAATCAACTTCTGCCCTGAAAGCGATTCTTATATGTTCCTGTTCGTGTCAAGGAGGAGGATGGACAGAGTGTAGGCCCACACATTCGTCCAGTGCCTCTATGTGTGGTGACCTGGTCAATACGTAGTTGCTTCGTATCTTCCATTGCGAACATGCCACGTGACTACGCGAAGAATACTTTTCCATATATTAATATATTAACTCTTGAGTTTTTATAAAGGAAGCTACAAGGCAGGACTCTTCTTTCTCCTCCATGTTTGCATTAATATAATGTGCCTTCTTTTACTTTCTGAACATATATACAAGTGACAAAGCAATGATTGTTTGTTTGATTTTGATTCAGTTAGAATTGCACAAGACATTTTAAATCGTGTGTTAACAAATTATTGGTATTGGTAAAGGCAGAACCAGAACCCTTTTCTAGGGGGAAAAAATCTCTAGAAGTCTATATCCAAGATATTGGTAAAAAAATTCAAATAATAATTATGTATAATTTTATTATTTTAATTCAATGATGATTAAATATCCTGTTTTATCTTTGAAAAAATATACGTAGACAATGAGAATACTAAGATGTTCAATTCAATAGATATATAAATAATTATATTTATTATTTTTAATTGGATGATTATTTCTTTTTTCTACTTAACAAATCCGTCTATCTTTCTATCTTTTTGCATAGCTATAACTAAAGTTCAAAAAGTAAGCTTGCTTTTCCAACCTTGCTTACGCTCTGAACACTCCTTGCGTGACAAGTCAAACAAAGTAAATTATGTTTATTGCATTAAGCTCCGTTGGGGATCTTATGACAAGTAAAACAAACTCTATACTTTGCTAAATTAGAACAAAATAAATGCTGAATAGTTGGTTGTCCGGAAACAAAACAAATCCTTCCTATGACGTGATAGAAATCCAGAATCGCATTGATGATCCTAAGGGTGTTCACTTCAGTGAATGCTGCTTCCATTATGGAAGGTAAACATTTCAGAAACAATACTAATTAAGGAGAGTTAACATACTTCATTCATAACATGGTCCATAGAACAGAAGAGGGGAGATTAATAATACATACTCCGGCAGAAGCAGCTGCAAACATGCAAAAAAAAGTGACCAAAAATTTCTACAAGTAGGACACCTATCAGTTTCTTTTAAGTTAGAAGAGAAAGAGGAGGATAATTCAGGGGGAATGGATCCTCTCAATTTTTTTTAACAATGGAGGGAGTAAAGTGTGGGGTTATAGATTACATTTTACTCCCTCAATTTTTTTTAACAATTGAGAGGATGCATTCCCATATGCAGGGACCAGCCACCGGTTATCTCTTGCTTCAGAGTTGAATGCTGCTTTCATCTTCTTAATGAATTCTTCGCATTTCTTGTTTAACTCCTCTGTGTCCACTGCACCATGTCCATCAACAATCACTATAGCATTATTTGGCTCTCCCTCTCTCTCAACTTGTTGTTCTACCATGGTTACAATCTTGTCTTCAAAGTCTTCTTGTTCAAGAGTGTCTTGCAATGAATTCTCACGTTCCACTATCATCAAAGTGTTTTCTTCTTCTGGCGGGGATGCATTGAGACCAGAGTTGATGGCTATGAAGAACATGAGTCCATTGCAGAGAAGGAAGATGCAGGTCTTGGAGAACTGCTGGAGGAGGAAGGGCTTCAAGGAGTAGAAGATGAAGAGAAGCAAGGAAAGCAAAACACTAACAAGACAAAAAGAAAGCACAGGCTTCATCATCATTATCTTGCCTCTCGGGTTTGGATACTCCATCATGCTATGAAGTGCGTTGTGGCCATCTCTCTCTATTTATATATTATTAGGCTTTGCCATCGACGTGGGTTTGGGAGTTACAACTTACTTTACGTAATTTTTTGGGGACTTTTCCAGAGTAGACTCCAAAGTCAGTCAACCCGTCAACCAATCACCAGCACACGGTAAGGCCCTTCATTTCATTTTATAATATGATTATATGTTTAATAAAGGTGAAAACTCGGAAACAACTTGGGTTGGTCGAGTGGTTAGCTCACTCGTCCGCTTAAACAAGTGTCAGGGTTTGAATTCTCCGCCTTATGTATGCAGCAACCCATTGACCAGCGACAGACCCTTAAATAGAGATCCGATTCGCGACGGATTAGTCTTTGACCTGTCGGATTAGAGAATACCGTGGACAACCAAAAAAAAAGTGAAAACTCGAATGCAGTCAAATTGATAATTTAATTAAACATGTCAAGTTATTTAACTATTTTTAATTATAAATTTAAATTTTCTAAATTTTTTATTTTTATTTGTGAAAATAAAGTATTTTTTTTATCTTACTTATAAAATAAATTATGAAATAGCAAATAAATCTATCTATCATTATGAAATACTTGATATAGTTTATAATTTTCTTTATTTTACCTTGCCATCCTGTTATCTTAATCATCCTTTTTTTTTTGGTTGAAAATTATATCTTCCACTCATCTCTGTTTAAATTTTAGTAACAAGATTGTTATTTGTGAAATATATATAATTTTTGCTTCATATACAATTTAATTTTTTTTTGAAGATTGGAGAAAATATTTTACAAAAAATTAAAAATTTTAAGTATTTTAGGTGCATCATATAGAATAATAGAGAAATTAAATATGTGTAAATCATAAGATCTAAGCAAGTTGGTTAAATAGCAGAGTGTATTTGGTTTTGTATGTGACAAAAAAGTACCTTTTAAACTTAAAGGTAAATTCTATCGCACTGCTATCAGATCAGCTATGCTTTATGGTATAGAGTATTGGGCGGCTAAAAGGGAGCATAAACATAAATTAAGTATGGCAGAGATGAAGATGTTGAAATGGATGAGTAGTCATACGCGATTGAATAGAATAAGGAACGAAAATATAAAAAAGAGAGTTGGAGTAGCACCTATTATGAAAAAGATGTAGAATCACGTCTCAGGTGATTTAGACACATGAGAGAAAGACCAACAGATCACCGAATAAGGAGGATGAATGAGATGAAATATAGACAAAGGTGAAAAACAGAAAAAGACCTAAGAAGACCAACTATAAAGTGGTCAAATAAGATTTACATGTAAATGGTCTTTTTGTAAACATGATACATAATAGAATATTTAATCCATATAACTGATCCTACCTACTCCACTTAGGGGGACAAACTTTTGTTATTATTATTGTTGTTGTATACAACGTAAAATTTTAAATACTCTATTTTATCATTAAATTGAGCAGGACATATATTAACTCGGTAACCCAAAATACAAATAATACATTTCAATAGTACTTACTATGAGAGTCATGATTTGGCGCTAAAAGCATAAAACCAAAAACAGGAGGAATGCTTGATTCACATATTTGAAAAATGTAAGTCGAGAAACTCCGTCGTTACGCTGGAACCTGGCTGGAAAGTGGATTGCGAATTCTTTGTAACTACCAAATATATTACTTAAATTTGGGTAACGCCATACATGGACTTTTCCTCCAATTGTTAATTAATTATATAGTTCTAGATTACCTTACAAATTAAGTAGACCTGGTGTTGATGTTACATCCGGTGTGTTCTTTGCTTGATTGGTCATTGATAGAGAATTAATCTACCAACCATTGAAATATCTACTTCCGCGTTGAATAGCACTTCGCACTGTTATTACTTGTTTGAAAATGCCATTGCTCTCACTCAAAAGAAGGGCATGTTAATAATTTTTGAAGAAAGAAAAAAGAGTTAAATCTCAAAGTAGTCCTTGAAGTTGCACTCGAATCTTAAAGTGATTCTTGAAATCATTACTCAAATTCAATCTCAAAATTACTCTTCATATTAGTTACTAAAATAATTTCCGTCCATCCTTACTATTGGAAGGACTAAAACGACTTTATTTTGTACTTAAAAAAAATCTTTTTGAACTTCCCTCTCCAACTCTACTCTCACACACTCAGCAGTCAGCACTCAACACTATTCTCTCACTCACAATAGCAGAGGCAAGCTTTCCTCAATTCTCTTTGTCGCCGCCTCTCACGACCTCTGTCTCGATTTTGTGCCGCTGGCTCTCCAACTTAGTCTTTCACAATCTCTAATCTGTTTTCCCTCACCACCACGAGATGAAGGTGCTCTCCAACCACGTCATCTAAATTTCGTACTTTTTCACTGTTTTCAAGGGCTTCGTCAACCGCCCCACTCCTCCATCGCCACCATCAACGCTTTCAAGCGCGCCGCACTCGCTGGCGACTCCAAGGCCCACTAACAGCTCTACAATAGCAGTAGCTTTCCGTTCCTCTCTACTTATAGCCGTATGTGCTCTTCTCTTATCTACTCTCTGTATTCTTCTGCATCCTTCTTTTTTTTCTACGACCAAAGTGAGTTATTTTTTTTAGTTATTTAATTATTATTGTTTAATGTTTTGGGTGATTGTTGTTATTGCTGATTTTCTGCTGGTTCTGATTCTGCTGGCTGATACTCCATAAGAAGAAATTTGACCACCATATAATAACCTTGATTTACCACTGTCTACTTTGAATCGAGGACTAGGAGGTCATATCGCTAGTGCCATAGTACTCAAACCTTGCAATGTCATCTTCTGATTTTATCTGCCGGGAATTTCAAGTTTTCAACTTTGTAACAATGAGTTTTTACTGGTTATAATAACTCAATTTAAAAAGGAGTGGCACCAATATGAAAGAACTCATGAAGGAATCAATGGTTTATTTTTTTTTTATACTGTAATTATGGCTATTTTTTTGTGATTGTTGCTATTTAAGTTGATTAATACTTGTTATTTAAGTTAATTGATCTTTTGTGATTGTTGATTTTTTTTCGTGATCTTTTGTGATGGTTGGTTTTTTTTATTCTATAATTTTTGCTGGTTCTGATGATGTTATTGCTATTATGAAGTTAAAGAAGAAGAACAGTGTGAAAAAGAGAATTAGTGAAGATAATTGGGGATTATGTTTTTTTTATAAATACAAAACGACGTCGTGTTAGGGAGGATTAGCGTTTTTTTTTTTGTATAAATATAAAATGACGTTGTTTTAATCTTTCTAATGGTAAAGATGGACGAAAATTATTTTAGAAACTATTATGAGTCTCGGAGAATAATTTCGAAGACAAATTTAAATAATTATTATTTTTAAAAATCACTTTAAAATTAATGGGGAGGATCTCAAAACTCATATTAATAAAAACTAGAATGAGACCCGCGTGATGCGCGGACGGTAAATTAATGATAGTATATAATAAATATTAAAAATGATTATGTTTTGTAGAATTAAATTAAATATGTGTAAATTAAAGTTAAATTTAAAAGGTATTATTGTTAGAGTTGTTGCTTTGTTCTTTGTGTCGTAGATTCTTGTGAAGGCATGTTTTTTATGAATTGTTGAGTTGTATGCACTTTCTATTATGTTGTTTGTTCCATCTTTGCATGTATGTTCTTCTTTCGAAGATGTACCTTGAATTTGTATGATTTTCTTTCTCCTTACTCTCTTGATTTGCATGCAGTTTTCTAATGACATATACAATAAAAAGAATAAAAATGTGTAGCTTTTTTTTAAATAAGTTATTTTTAATAAGAGTAACTGAAATAATATAAAGTGAAATTACCTGTTAATATTTTTCTTTGACCCACTATGTGACAATGTCTCAAGTGATATAAATTCAAAATAGAGTTGGAAAATGTTTAATTTAAAAATACAATTTAAAAATATAATAAATATGTTTGTTTTATATCTTTTCATCTAATATAATTATTTCTAAGTAAAGAAACTTTTCTTCTTTTGTGGGTGTTAATGTTTTGCATAGACGAACCACACGAACTTTGATAAACCAATTGTCTGTTTATTTGGTGATATGATATTGTCCAAAGAATTATATTCTATTGAGTAAGTTTGAGATGCTGTGTAGTGCGAAAATAAATTTCTTGTGATAAGAGACTTATATAAGTAAGTCAAATAGTATGAAATTTAAATATTTATAACGTAAAATTTATTATGATTAATAGATTATTATGACATTTGTAATATGGATGTTTAGGGATATGGATTCTTGTAGGTTACAAATTTGGTTAGACACTATTAATTTTTAATTATTGTCATCGGTAATTATGCAGCCTAATTTGCATATATTTCTATTACTTGTATTTTTTTTTGTATATTTTATTTTTTTTGTTAATTTGAAAATAATAGTTGATTTGGCAAAAAATTAGTGGTTGAATCTAAAATTTTGACAAGTAAGCGATGTTGCTGACATGACATTAGTAAGAAGAGAAAGGTGTCTTAAAAATAACGTGGGTAAACTTATGTATCTACTTTTATATATTAAGAATAGATAAATTAATATACATGGATGTTTCTTCTGCTAAGTATCAGAATGTTTTTTTTTCATACCGAATGAATGTTCTTTTATATATTTTTCAAATTTTTTTTGTATTGCAAATGTGAATGTCTCTATTTCTTTAAGAAATTCATAATTTTTTTTTAATTTTATAGATATCTAATTATTTTTGCCAAAATGTAAATGGATATTTCTTTTGTTAAGCATTAGAATATTTTTTTTCTATTAAATGAATGTTTTTTTTTATATTTCTGTAATTGTTCAAGGACAATTTGTGCTCCACCACTGTTTCCTTAAACAATTCTTGAAACTGAACCAAGTGTAAGGTAGAGACCGATTTTAAGGGTATCTACGTGATCTCTTTGACACGCCTTCCCTATGGGCGAAACTTCATATTCTTCGCTACCCGGGAAGGCCTTCGGTTCGGGGTCTCCCATCTGGCTCAACGGAGACCTTCAATTCTGCGACTGTGACAGAGCTAAAGAAGCTTACATGCATGGCATCCGAACTCATACACATTCCAACCACGATAGCGTTTTTGAAATGAGTTTCTACGATCCCACCACTGAAAACTGGGCTCTCCTTCAACAAACCAAGTCCCTCTTTGGATCGCAACATCAGCAACTCAATGCATTACTGCATCACTTTCAGTTTGAAAAGTTGTAGAGTCTTGGATAAGGACAGAGACGGAGAAAGACTGAGATCTGTGTATGTGATGGTTATTGGAGGTGGGTAGGTTAATATAAGAGAAAAGATGGAAGTTTCTATAGGTTTTAATTAGGTTTACTTAATCAATTTTAAAGTTTTTTAAATTTTGAATTTAAAAATTTTAAAATTAATTATCAATATAATTATAATTAATTAAGTTATTTCATTGTTAGAGAAGTTAATTCCATATATTTTTTCATAAAAAAAAAAACTGGGACAACTCATCAAGTGCCAATATCTCCAGGTAAAGATTACGTAGGCCCAATTTTTCTGTAAGAGATTGGCAAAAAGTGAAAAGTTAATTAACATTAGATGGCTAAATAATTAACTTTTGAAATCAAAGACAAAGTTACTACACCATCAATATAAAAGCATTTGATATTATCAATCAAAATTATTTTATTGATTAAATACTAATCTGGAAAACCAACAGTAATTTGTACATCTATACATATAAAAATAAAGACAATTTAGTGTTGGAATTTTTTTTTTAAAATCCACAGACATAATTTATTGTAATTGCCCCTCCTTTCTGTATAAATAAAATACCCCTATCTATAACCTATAATCGGATAAATACAATAAATATTTTCATTATTTTACCTTTATTATGCAAAA
>NC_029791.2:353096-381416 GCF_000816755.2 Arachis ipaensis | reverse complement strand
TAACTTCTAATTATAATTATAATAATATATAAAATTTAAGATGTCTGCCATTCAAGCCAGCCACTACAAATGTACACAAATTAGATGAAATAATTTTTATTACATAAAATAATTTTTATTAACAATAACAAAGTACTAACATAAGCAATGACAATGTATAATTGTATGCATTCATTTTTCATGGAGTTGCAAAATGAAAGCATACTCCAATGTCCAATCCATATTCCATACAAGGCTATAGGCTATAGTAAAACTACAAATCCCAACATCAGGGGAATTTTACTCGACTAAACGAGCTTAAACAATCAACAATTAAAAGTAAAGTCTAGGAGCCAGCCATCAACAAAAAGTTATATAGCTTTGGTTCTGCTAATAATGTATGTATGTAGCTATATACCCATCCAATCAAAAAAAATATAGCTATGTCTGTAATTCCAAAATAGCTTGCTCCAATCCAACACCAAACCTTTTTTAAGTGCTGCAAGTCATTACATTGTCCTCTAGTCCTGCCACATCGATTTGCTCCTCAGTGTTCACAATAGCTGAATCACCAGCACCCTTTCTGCGCTTGTGTGGCTGATTCAAATCATTGTCCTTGATCTCCTCTAGGACATTCTCACCTGAATCACAATGCTTTGAAACTTCTGTCCCATCATCATCATTCACAGTCTCTATATTTTCATCATTTTTGTCATTGGACACTTCAGAACTCTCTTCTATCTCAGCCTCGCGGAGTAGGGTTTCTATCGCACTCATCATGTGTCTGTTAACCTATTGCAAAGGCCAAAAACAGCATAAATACAATCGCAAGATCACATACAAACTGTAAATTGCATATTTATGAATGCTCCTCTTTAGAAGATTTATTTCTAAATGTGAACACCACCTAATTAAACTTGCCAACTCTCCATTGAATCTCATTTCAAAGAAGGCCTAAGATTTTTCAGTGACTTTGGGTTAACAGAAAATAAAACAAATTAAGGGTTGGATTTGAAGTTATCCACATTTGGTGTCAAATATAAAACAAGAAGCAAAAACAGATAGTCAATGGCAATAACATCCACCTTCCTAATTAAAATAGTTTGGGAGTAAAATCAAATTCAAGCTTTCCCAAATACCATCACCAACAATATGCTCAGACAATTAGAAAGAGACATGATGTACTACCTCTGGGTTCTGAAGAAATTCAGCTATGTCAATTGAACATGAAGGGCATTTCATAACATTCTTCTGTGCTCGCAAGGTGCGCCCACCTTCGCTTCCCCTCTTTCTGATAAAGCTTTTGCCAGAAAAGGCACCCTCCAAACAGGATTTGCAGAAGTTGTGGCCACAAGGAGTTGTCACAGGGACGCTCAACACCTTGCGACACAAGAGGCATGCAAACTCTGCAAAATTGATGAATCAAGAAGCAAAATTATATCAACTTAAGAATCTCATACATAGTAATAACTGCAAAGGAATCAAATCAAAGTGGTTTAAGAGATGGTTAAAGTCTTTATAGGAAAGTCCAAGGCAACATGTACCTTTCATAAGCCTATCTCTCACTGGCTTGGTCTTGACTTTTCGTACAATTTTTATCTTTTCTGATATCCCATGTTCATACCTTATAGCATCCATTTTCTTGCTTGGTGGTGGGGGTCTCTTCCACATCCAGCATTCCTTTTCCTCCTGAAATGCATAAACAATAAAGGTGGAATTAAATTCAATGGAACAAAGAATATGCAAAATATCTAGGGCAAAACAAGTGATGATTATCTTGTCTTAACCTAGTAACCTAGTAGAAAGAAGGGGCAAATGAATCAATACCTCATAATGCAATAACATTTAGAATTTTAGATACAAGAAAAATAAACAGACCATAGTTTTGTACAACACCACTTACATCATAATCCCATGCTGCAGCTTTCTTCCTTTCAGTTACATCAATTGCCCCCTTCAACTCTTTAACCACTGGAAGTGGGTGTGGACGGTCTCCATGTTCATCACTGCAGATGAATGACCCAAAATAAGTTCAAGATTGCATGTATATGCGCTCACACAAAGACACACATTGATACAAGGAACCAACCTTGTCCATGGAGCTGGTTCATTGTCACATCTAACGAACAAATATCTGCAAACCAAGCAACCCTAACCCAAAAAGAGGACTCTTGAGGATCATTTTGGAGAAAGATAATCAATTCAATAGGGGAAAAATGTTAGGATCTATTAAATGTAATTAATTACAAGGATTTCCTAGTATCTTACTTGTATTCCCTTCTTACGCCAGCATTTCTCGATTCGATAAACTCCATCATACCTCACTCCGAATTGGGGTGCATAAGCAGATCGTTTTTCCTTGTGGGACCTGACAAAGATTGAGAACAACATGAACAAGGCAAAAATATTTACACAGAAGCACGAGACTCGGATGAAAGGCATGACCAAGACAATCCAAAAATATGAGCAAGCACGAGAATCAACTGAAAAATTAAACAGACTAAACCATTCATATTCACACAGTACGTCAACACAAATTAGAAGGAAACTTTGGGAGAAGAAATAAAAGCCAAGGCAATGAAATAAATTGATTTTATTGCATATAAGCATAAATAGATTTGGAATAATAAAAAAGCAATGTGGGTATCTTCTGGTGCATAGATTTGGTCAATCAATTACATGTGATGAAGGGGAATGATTATAAAAATGATTGACATAACTGACCTCACAACCCTAACAGGATAACCTTGTTGGCAACTCACTCTGAGGGCCTCATTCATGTTGTCAAACTTCTGGTCAAATGAATGTGTTTTGTTGGTGCGTTTGTTGCCACTAAGGTCCTTTCCACCACTGCAGACAAAACAACCACAAAGAAACTCAATCAACAGAGACATAGAAAACAAGCAAATGAGTATGCAAAGCAGTTAGTTACCTTCCAGTGTAGAGGAACCACTCTCCATGATCCTCGTCATCAACATAGCCACCTGAAAGTGCTACAGACTGAGCACCAAAACCCTTTTGACCAGCAATGCCCGCAACATGAGGGAAATGGGCGCCCCACTGCCTGCAATCCATTCTGTCCTCCCAAGTATCACCAACAAGAACCCCACGATTGTTCCTGGGATCATACTCAGCAGTGATTGGACCCAAAAAATCCGAAGGGATCGTCACAAAAATCTTACCACTGCACGCGTTGGCCTTGCCAGTCTTCTTCGCCCGCTCAGTGGTGAAGCAAGTGTCTGGAAGCTCGTCGTTTTTTCGAGAAACATACACCTTGGGCTGCGCCACCGCACCAACCATCCCCGTGGCCTTCATCTGCCTTGCCAAACGGATCGCAATGGCCAGCTGGTCGTTAATCCGAGGGTTTTCGGCCATCTTAGGTGGGATCTGACTGCGACAATTCGCACAGGTCCGCTTTGCCTGCCCAATCCACTTCTGGAAGCACTTCAAACAAAAGTTGTGACCACACGGCGTCTGCACACCCAACCAAAAAAAAAAAATCAGCTCCGAAAAATTGAATGGTGTGAACATTGACATGAGGAAGCAATCCAGAACAGAACAAACTAACCGTCACGGGTCTCTCCGGCAACTGCATGCAGATTGAGCAGTTCAGACTCCCATCGAAGATGTCCTTCTCTGCTTTGCCATTCTCCGCTGCTGCGAGTGGCTTCGAGGAGCGAGAAACGAGCTCCTGTCTCTTCTTTGCCTTCTCCTCGTCAGTGAGTGAGGTGTCCCCCTGAATCGCCCGGATCGCCGCCACTAAGCTGTCGGAGTTTCCGGCAACGGCAGGAGCCGATGCTTGAACAGGGGCAGGATCGGCACAGTCAGGGCACTCCCAAGTGCTGACCTCGGCCATGGTAGGAGGGCCGGTGCCGGCGGGGAGACAAGGCTGGTGCCACGGGGTATGGCAGGGCCGGCACGTGAGGTACTCGTGTGGTGGTGGTTTCTGCTTGCAGAGCATGCAGGCACCGTCGGAGTCGCACGGAAGTGCCTTGGAGTGGGCCATGTAGTGGTGTGTGACTGGCGAAAGAAAATAGTAGCGGGTGAAGAGAGAGAGTGTGAGAGACAGTGATAAAAAGACGGGATTTTATATTGTTGGGAAGGGAAGGGACTCTACTCTAATATTTACTATTTAGTATCATCCATTTTGGCGTACAAAGGAGGAGGGAACATTCTTTTTAAATTTTTATCCAATTTTCGCCTTTCCCTCTACTCTTGTTTTTTATTTTTATTTTTTGTCTTTTTCTTCTTCTTTTTTTCCAATAAAATATTGGTAACTTGCAAGATTGACTCATTGTGAAATGAATATGAATATGCACTACTAAATGGGGATATTCTTTTATAAACATAAATATAATGAAAATATATGTACCAGTAACTGATATTTATTTATAAATATGTATATTATAATAGGAATATAGTGGATTATGATTTAAACGTGTCGCAGTAAAAGTGTAACGGTTTGCATTGAATTACGTGTGAAAAAATAGCTACATTTTTTTAGCGGTATGTTAGTTTTTATATAGACAAGCATTACATAAAAAATTATTATAGAGGTATAGCGGTTTATTTTCACACGCAACTCAACGTCAATCGCTATTCTTTTACCGCAATTTACGTTTAAATTATAATCTACTGTACTCCAATCGCAGTTTTCTACTCAACGTCAATCGCTATTTTTTTACCGTAATTTACGTTTAAATCATAATTTACTGTACTCCAATCGCAGTTTATAGTAAATTATGATTTAGACGTAAATTGCGGTAAAAAATAGCGATTGACATTGAGTTGCGTGTGAAAATAAACTGCTACACCTTCTAACAATTTTGTATGTAATGCTTGTCTGTATAAAAACTAACATACCGCTAAAAAAGTGTAGCAATTTTTTCACACGCAACTCAACCTAAACCGTTACATTTCTACTACGGTTTACGTTTAAATCATAATCCACTATATTTCTATTATAGTTTCTATAGAAATAAAAAAAATATATTTATATCTTCAATGTATAAATGTTGTATTATGATAATATTAAAAAACAAATAATTTATTTTAGTAACTTACCCATCTTTTCACACAAAATAAATTCAACTAGATCCATAAGAGATGCATGAAGCAACCAAACAAGAGGTATTTACAATGAAATTTACATGGATTTTGAAGGTAAAATACTAAGGGATTGTTTGAGTGAGTTTTTGTTAAAAGATATTTTTTTTATTTTTTTTTAAATATGTTATTGAAAAAGTAAAAGTAATTTTATATTTAAATTTTATATTTTTATTTTTAATATTGGATTAACAATGGTATTTTTTTAAATTGTAAACTGCTATGGTATTGTCCGATTTTCAAGAAGTACAGAAATATCGGATCATCCGATTTTTAGGTACAAAAATCGGACCCTCAAACTCTCCGATTTGTGTTTAAAAAAAATTGGAGTACACAAATTGAACTGTTTGATTTGTGTTTTCCAAATTTTGTTAGTTTTTTAAACACAAATTTTTAAAATTTTTTTAAACACAAATCGAAGGGTCGGATTTATATACTTTTCATAATTTAAAAAAAAACTAAAAATTACAATATTAAAATATATCACTCATCTTATTTCCATATCTAAATTGGATATCTCGTAAAAAAAATCTTTTTATCTATTTAGCATCAATTTAGTCCCACAATGAGGTCAAAATAAATAATTAACAAAATGTCCTACATAACAACAGTACAAGAACAAAATCGATAATCTGGAGAACAAGTACAAGCTCCAGAGACATAAAATCAACCATTGATACATCAATACATTTATTTATTATTTTTTTATAATATAAATAAAATATTTTCTATAAAACTAAAGAAAATGATAAATAAATGTATTGATGCATCATGGTTGATTTTGTGCTTCTATAGCTTGTACTTGTTCGATGTTGTTATGTATGACATTTTGTTAATTATTTAATTTTGACCTCACTGTGGGACTAAATTGATACTAAATAAAACTTTTTTGAATTCAAATAGAACACTTTAAACTTTAAAGACCAAAACAGAATTACGAGACCTATAAGACCAATTTAGTACTTTACCTTTTTTGTTATTACTTATCCCAGAGATTGTCTTTGATTCGGTGAGGGAAAAAATAATTTGGATTTGACTACTAATAAGTGTCATTTATCTCTAGTTTAATTCTCATTAGCACAATATTAATATAGAAAACCAACGTAATATTTCCAACGAAAGATAACGTAACATCTCCAACAGTAAAGTCGCTGTGAAAATACTAAATAGTTTTAACATATTTGAACAATACCATATAGAATTAAAGCTTTGCAAAATTAGTAAACTTTTAGCCATAAAATTTTAAGATTTTTTTCCCTCTTTACCTATAGACTTGCCTTTTATGACGATAAATCTATTGACCCGTCTTAATTACAATGTACCTAATTCTATGTGATCAGTGGACTAGTGGAGCAATTATCTGAAATAAGATATATTGTAATAATAGAATTAATACTGAAGTTGGTTTCCCAATTTATATACGAATTTTAATTTAGTCTCTAAATTTTTAATTATTTTATTTAACGATTTACAAATATAATTTACATTAGTTTATGAGATAATTTTCTATATATAAACATTAATGCAAATACTAATATAGACGGTCAAATTTTACTTTAAAATTTATAAAATGACCGTTGTTTTAATTTTAAAACTCAAATAATCCCAAATGATAACATATTACTTGTTGTGGGAGGAAAAATATCAATATAGCACCACTTATAATTTTATTTTTTGAGTTGTTTGAGTGCTAAAATTAAAACCATGTCAATTTAAAGAGTGCGTGGTATCTGACTATTTATCTCAGCATTCTATTAATATTCGTGCCTCAAAAATTATCTCAAAAATTAATATAAATCATATTTACAAAATTTGAACACTAAATAGAAAGAATTAAAACTTTAA
The DNA here is from genome assembly GCF_000816755.2 of Arachis ipaensis. Lineage (NCBI taxonomy): Eukaryota > Viridiplantae > Streptophyta > Magnoliopsida > Fabales > Fabaceae > Arachis > Arachis ipaensis. The sequence continues at coordinate 374,486 of NC_029791.2, read as the reverse complement.
AGATTAAACTAAACCTCGCGTATAAATTTAGAAATTAAATTAAATATTATCTCGTAATCATAATAATAAATGGCAAAAGTTCTACAGATTTGTAAGACATTAAATTTATAAATAGTGTTCAAATCTGAGTAGATTTAGGGGTAACTACTTACTTTGAATAAACTAGTAATATCTTATTATTTTAAAAATTGCGTTTTTCAGTTTATGGAAAGTAGTAAATGTGTGGGAGAGAAATTGACAGAAAATAAATATTTCATATTTTCACATTTATGGTATATGAAAATTTGTTTCTTTACTAAAATGGTAATGGATAATAGATAGAAGATAATTTTGTTTACTAAAATATGACAAAAAGATAAAGATAGTTCTCGAATATTGTTGTTATTGTTGTTGTTGTTACAAAAATGATGAGTTATTAACTTATTATATTCCTCTAAAGTGTATATTATTAAGGTTTGAGCTGACAAAGTATATTTATAAACTATTCTTTATTAATTAATCGGATATTGAATACTCTACGAAACCAAAAATCTACTTCATATATGAAAAATATTTTGTACCTTATAATAATGTAATAAAATACAGTACATACCTGGTCGGAGAGATGCAGAAAAAATCAACGAGTGGTGTATGAACTTGCCAATAATGAAACCTATCAAAGCTCAGAAAACCATACTTGATTGTCACTTATTACAATATGGATTTAGTTTCCAAGTAATGCTAACAGATTTTTTTTTCAAAAACGGTTTTGGTCAACAACTGTTTTTAGGATAGTTGTTAAGAGAGGGAATAACAAAGTAGTTTTATTTATTTTTTTTATGTATTTTTACTGTTTTGAAAATACTTATTAACTAATTAAAATAAATTCATCTAATTATATATCATTACATCCACAAAGTATAAGAAACTTTTACACATGCAACTTCAATTATCTTTAAAAAAGATTTAAATTATGAAAAAAACAAATTGCAATTGTCGCTACAAACTATAATCAAAGGAATATTTCATAAAAAATTAAACAAATTTGTCAAAAAAAAAAAAACAGCTTTAGGAAAATACGTGACATTATATCTCCAGCAATATCGCGTCAAAAACAGCTTTCAAATCATGCAGCACAGGATTAAGAATCAGATCAATTTCATTTAGATATTAATGGATAATAACATACCAACCTCAAATAGACAAAGAAATTGAGGCACATAGTGATAATCGAAAGCACCAGGCTTTATTATCACTGATGAACAAACATGCTTGTAAGTGGCAAAATAATCTGAGTATCAATTAACATATAACACCATTGGTGTGTAAAAACTAAAAAGGTTTGTCAATGAAAGAGTCGAGGGCACGGATTTGCTAATTGTTACACATTTTATGCCGTGGATAATGTTGCTCTCGCTAAAATTAACTATACTTATTGAATATAGTGGATTATTAATTTATTATAGGACTTGGTTCGTAGTTCTTTTTCCTATGATTATGGAATTTTTTGACGTTCAGATTTTAAAGGTGTAATTTATATTTCTGGTATAATAGATATATATCATTATTTATATACAAGTTTGCATACACAGGTTTTTGTAATTTCGCTTCTACTTTGGTTTGGATTGCTGTGTTTCCTAATACTTCAAGTTTTAGGTATCGTTGTTATTAAAAAAAAAAAAAATCCTAAAAACAGCAGCACTTAAACCAAAACAGATCAAAAGGACATGAACATTTAATTACACCCTTGGATTTTTGAACATCGACATTCACGGTAAACACGCAATGCTGCTAGAGACGTAGAGTTAGTCTAAATGTGATTGGCTATCAGACTTTTGCAAGTTGGTGCATAGCGACATTTTTATTTATTTATTTGCAGTTTTTGTGGGTTTTTTAATTTTTCATTTTTTTAACTTATTTGAGGAGAATCTTTTGTCTTCATCTTACTTTTTTTTTTGAAGTAAACAAAAGCTCAACACAATAAGATGGAGCAACAGAAGTCTTCATCTTACTTTTAAATTAAATTTTCAGTCACTAATACAAGATTTTTTTATTCTTCACTAACAGCATAGTATTCGGTATTCACTTTTTTTCCTTTGTTTTTTGCTGATAAGAAAGCTAATTTTCTAAACTAAAGTGAAATTAAAATTAGAATAAGTATAGGGAACCAATGACCTAAGCGTACAATGTGTACAACTTAAATGTTCGCCTATTAAAATCAGAAATAACATATATTTTCACGTTTGATTTAACATATTAAAGTAAAATTAAATGTTCGCCTATTGGTGTGGAGGGCTGGAGGCCAAGTAATTGAGGGGTGGATAAGAGGGTTAAGTCACAAGTGCTATAAACTTGACTGAAGCATAAAGTGCACAAAACGAAATGAAACTAAACTGGTTTCTGGATATGTTAAAACAATAAGAAGATCAGTGAGGCAGGTTTTCCTTTTCCATGTTAAAAAGAATGAACACTTAACTATATTCCTGTTATCATTACATTATTCACTATATATACTAAAAAAGAATATAATGGTTTTACAAAAGAATTCAATGATATCATATGTAGAAGTAAGTAGATGGATCAGTTGCATTTGTTGTGTCTTTGCAAAGAATAGAGCGGGCTTCAATCACTGAGCGAGGAGGCTCAATATCCTTCTCATGCAATGCATTTCCTCGCAGTCTTTGCATCTGGGAAGCAAATGTGTCATCCAATATCTACAAACAAAGTCAAACACTTTTATCAGTTATTCAGTCTCAGTTACATTATTATAATAAAAACATAGTATGTAGTTAGTAGTTAAAGGATTGAGTTACCCCCAGAGCATAGCAAGACCCGTTGTACCATATCCTGTTTTCCTTCCTTCCTTCCAGAAACTTTAAAACAATCTAGCACAATTAATTAAAGTAGTGGCTTTAGACTTCAATTTATACATGAGTAGTCATGTCAAATGTGAGTTGTCAACACATGAATAAACCTTTCTGGTTGCTCACCTGTCCCATCCTATCCCATAATCCGCGGCAAATTGCTATAAAGATCTGGCTAGTAAAGACCTCATGCAGGTTGGATATGAAGTCAATGAGTTGTGAATTGAGCAGTTGCATTCTTTCACGCACTTCTGCCTCTCCATCTGCTTCTTTTGTTTCCTCAAGAATCTTCTTCAGACGTGTGCTCCGATTAGCTTGCAACTGAACAGTTTAAAATGTCAATTGTTGAGGTTAACTTTACGGCATCAATGTTCTATGATGCTATAGGATCACTTATGAACTGGATATTCTGAAAAATCTTACATTGTTGACGAGATTCCCTATTATTGCTTGCAAATAAGTTTTGTATTTGGTTCTCAAGAGAACGGTTATTCCATTCATTTGCTCCCCAAACAATGTTTTCTTATCCCCCATGACAGGTAGACAGGATGCCCATGACTTTAGGATGTCTTCCACTCTACAGTGTAGGACATCAAGAATCCTCTTGATGGTGTTAAAGAATATTCCCAACTGGATAAAAAAACCAAGCATTAAGATTTCTTTCTAAAGGTATAAATAAACAAATTGTAGACAGAAACAACCAAAACTAAGAGTATTCAAACTGAGTTTAAGTTCCGGGGAGGGTATGGACAAATTTATAAGCACACATAGAACTTACTTGATTAGGAAGCAAGTTGACAGTAGTTGATTGTCTTCTTGCTAGCTTTTGGACTTGCAAATGAAGCCTCTTCGGTATGCTGTCTTTCAAAGGGGTTAAGATATCACTGTATTGTTTCTCAAGGGATTTCATGATTGCTCTCTCTATATTTGCCACAGCCTTCAAAATATAATCCGAAAAAAATATGCAGAATCAAGGGATTATGCGAGTGAGACAGAAATGATTCCAAAGAGATCTTAAATGCAAATTGGCTTTATAGGATTTTTGGTCTTTAGAACCTTACATTTTCCAAGTAAAGTGAGTATTGAGGCCATCTATTGATTACCACTTCATACAGGATAAGGTTGTCTTTGATCTTCTCATACATTTGCTCTGCAAACGGGGATGTCGAATGGTTGGTGATTACTCCAGACCATGGCACCTGTATGTTTTTTATTGTAGTAAAGACGCTCATTTCATTTCTAAATGTTGTATGGTTTCCTTAGTCATTCATAATTCATAAAGTAACTAAAAAATTGCTACCTTTTCTGCTTTACAACAATCAAGTAAACTGAGTTGCATATCCTGGATCCACACCATGATGTAATTGTGGAACAAATTTCTGGAGTCTACACCCCCCTGCACAGGACTAAAACAAACATAAAGAAATGTTGCATGTGAGAGAAATGATATTGCAATTTGTGGAGGCTTCAAATGCTGTTCACTATTGTACTTGTAAGTGCACTGCCAGAGAAGTTTCTTAGACAAACCTTATATTCCACGACTCAAGGTGCCGTTCAAAGTCGGCGGTTGCAGTTAGAAGCTCATTCACATGCGCCTGTGGACAAGACGGTGGCCATGCAGAAAGAAAAGTTCTCAGCCTGTTACACAGCTCAGTGCTGTAAACGGCTGCTGTGATGTTTGTCAGGTCAATTGAACTGAAAATTGGACTACAGATGTCAGAAATTCTATTAAGTAATCAAAAGAAATTATTGCTCGGGAGTAAATATGGCTATAGTTTAAGAAGAGAAACGATGAAGAATAATTGTCTCAAAAGGCACGAGATAAAATTCCGATAAACCAAGAGAAATCTGTGCAAAATCTAGTCAGTACCATAAAGAAACATTTCCAAATAGTAGTACAACAATGGAAAAATAGGAAAGAAAATGTATTGTTGATTAGTTTCTGTAAAGAAATTAGATGAATACCTAGGAAATATATGCTGGCCGTTGATCGTATGCTGGCTGTGGATCTCTATATCTGCTTGAATTTCATTTCTTATAGAAACACAAAGGTTTTTCATCTTTAGGTATGCAGTTGAGATCGTGATGGTATCCATTAGGTAACCCTCAGTGGTGCTTGACACAAACTCGTCGGTCTCCATCATGTGTTTTCTACACCTTTTTCTTGCAGCAGTCTGTCAACGAAAAAGAGTTATTTAATGTGCTAACATTGCATAAACGATCCAGAAAAGCATTTTACTTTTGTATGAGCTGTTATTTTAATCTTTGTATACTATATTATCTAACTTATTGGCCTGAGAAAAGTTGGAGCTGAAAGGATACAACTTCCATGGAAAAGCAAGCTTCATACAGAGTTTGCTGTTCAAGGATAGTGCTGAATCTTATTCATGAATAAATGCTTGAATTCACACCAAGGCTAAAAGAGCATCAGTCTTCAATAATAATGACATATAAAATTACCTGCAAATAGTTTCTTAGAATAGTTTGAGCATCTAGAGATAGTATATCATGAAGACTGCTGTAGACTTGTATGGCAGGATACAGAGCTGGTGCTGCAGAACAGGATGCTGGACCAAAATGTTCAGTTAAACCTGATGGTGAGCTCTCATCAAGTGATTTATAATTCTCGAAAACTGTAGCCAGAAGACTTTCTATTTGAGTTTCACAGTCCAAAAGTAGGCTTCTCTGTGAAAATGGATTAAGAAATTGTTAACTGATTCTCCATTTACAAACAGGAGGTTACATTATAACAATGTTATAAACTGTAAATTAATTAGGATCAATATTAGATGAGAAGAAATGAAGAACTTCTGTCTGGGAGGATATATTATTCTTCCCCAAAGCATTTCCGCTGTGCGCAATTACGATATATATTTTTTTTATGTAATAGTTTGCATAAACCCTCTCAACCACCTATGTCATTTCAAGGATTTCTAATGAATGCCAGTAAACCAGACTAACTTAAATCATATAAGTGCTTGCTCATTGTTGAAACTTGAGAGAATTTTTACCTCCTGCCTGGTCAATCTCCTCTCACTTCTGGCCTTTATTAAGGGTTCAAGCAACTCTTTCACAAGCTCCAGGCAGTCCTTGGTTGGAGTTGCCACATGCATTACATGTAATAGATATCTACAAGAGATTGGTGGTAAGCAAAAGTGATTTGAGAAATAATGAGAAGAAAAGAGTAACTTAGCTAACTGTATGTGGGTACCTCAACTTGGCATAAGAGTCAGAAACTCCATAGTAGTCTGCAAATGTTTCTAACAACCACTTCCATGGCCCATCCAGTCGCAAGTTTCTGCAGTGGAAATGCTGTGCACGCATAGCACCCTCCAACAATAAATCATAAGCTTGAGTTTCCACCACAGTTGAACTCTGCAACAAGAAATAAATTAATATGAGACTGGCCAGAAGTAGTTAGAATTGACCATCTTGGTTGTTACTAGCCAAAATTAAGACAATCATATAATTAAAACCATGTTGTCCTGTTTGAAAAAATTCCAACTAGTAATGGTATGAGCAAAGTTAAAAATATTTTCTCTTTTGATAAGTACACTGAAACCTCGGTCACATAGAACAGATATGTATGATTCTTGATAATAAATCTCAGAGAGGGAAAATTCCGATTTGATTCCTTAATAACTTTAAAGATATATTCTACTAATAACTGTTATGTCCTTTTCTCAATGCAATTCTTATCTTAATATTATTCATTCTTCTTTCATCAGTGAACTTAAAAACTTCTGTTTGGTTGAGTTAGAACCTTTATTTGATTGTTTTCATCACTTGTCATTGTGCTGCTAATGGAAAGCTGAATCTTGCCAACACATTCTTGTTCATCATGATATATTGGCCACCATCGAATTTTGTCACTCTGCATACAGATACATTACATGTCATGTATGTGGGTGGTGTAAAAGAGAAGAATAATATTTACAGATGATATAGCAATAGAGAGCTTACAGGATTATCACTGAGGGATGAAATTGGGATTCTGGCTTGACCATGGACTGCCTTTTTTGAATCTTGGACTTCAACAACTAGGACATCCCCTTGGTTCTCTGGGAAACTGAATTTACATGCCAGTGTAAGATCTTTTAACATTATTGATAACATTACATGTACTATGAGCTGAAAATCTCCAGATCAAGCATAGAAATACATTACTGCATACTGGTATCAGAAGGCAGAGCATAATGATTATTGTATGATTTTTAACTATTCAGATTAATCAATCCAACAAAGTTTCTTCATCAGTTGTCATGATTCTAGATCCTGCTAAGATGCATTTGCAAAACATTCATAGACTACAATATTTCGCTAGTTTCCTAACAGTAGGACAATTACAAACATTTGTCCCAATTAATCAAGAAAAAAAAAAAAAAATCAAACTTACAAATCATGGTAGTCTCCAGTTCCAGGGTGTAGAAAAATTGCAGAACTTGGCTCTGCTTCATTTGCTTCTGATGTACTCTGAAGTTGGATTAAGCAAGATAGTGGCTCTACAAGAACAAGAAGGGGAGCGTCAACTCATTATGCAATAGTAGGGTTAATGTACTTACACGCACGAACATAATAATTTAGAAAGCTCAAGTATTCAGTGGAGGGTAAAGAATGATTCCTAAATGCTTAATGTTTAGCAAACATTAAGCATTTAGGAGTCATGCAAACATTAAGCATTTAGGAATCATTCTTTTCCAAGAGATATCTATCAGTTTAGCAAACAGTGTCCATCTTGAGGCCAAGAGATATCTAAACTGTAGAGTGAGAATAGTTATAGAAATCTTCCAGAAGAAGTACTAACCTTCTAATCCCATTGAGGATGAGGCTGACTTCATAGAATTTATGCCACTTTTCACGAATGATGAAACATGCCGGACGTATTCCATCCCAGCTTGTACGTAGATTGAACCTCTCTGTGAACTAGTGATTTGAAGTTTGCGTCTTGGTATAATGCGAAGTTTCCTCACTGCATTTATTCATATAGCACATCAGGTGATATGATTCTGAATTGCAATGTTGGAAGAAGATCAATATCATGAACGCATAATTGGATAAGTGAACTATATGATTCTGCTTAGATGTATAATTACCTTCCACTCTTATTTTGCCTACAACCTTCTTCATCTTCAGGGGAAATGTTTGTTCTGAATTCCTTGCATTTATGCCTTCAGTTTGTTTTGCTTTTACACCTCGAGGTTGCAACAAGAAGTCATGCAATCTATAGAATTCAAGGGACAAGATAAATGATTCAGGGCGATAGATGAAGGCAATGAAGCATAAATTTTAAAATGAAATGGAACCCACCCAAAGGCACTTCGAAGAGCCAGGCACTCATCTTTCAAAAACTCTGGTGCCTCAGTGCAGCCTCTTGCCCATGCTTGCAGGCACAAGCGTATGCAGGCATCATAAGTGATAAGGGTTTGCCAGGCATATTGACTATTGCAACTGCTGAAATAACATGGAAAGGAACAGTGTGCATTAGGCCCAGATTTTCAAAGCATTAATCTGGGAACGAATCTCAGGTTTGTTTTACTTGAATAAGAGTTCATACTCAGCTAAAAAAAATCAAGGTTTGTTTCAAAAGAAGGTAATGATGTGTGTTTATATTTTACTTTGCTGATATATAAAGTTTTACATAAGTGCATGAAGTTAAGGTTGACAGCACCTGGTGTTGTAATATGCTAAGTGAGGAGTCTGTCTTTCAGTGTCCTCTGTGATAGTTCTGTCTAGTCTGCACAGTTAAGCATCAAATGGACAATGTAATTCGGAAGGAAAGACAAGGGAAAAAATGGAAAGAAAGAAAGAAAGGGGGGCAATTGAAGGCAGCCATAGTTGGCAATAGAAGTACCTTTGAGCAAAGTCAGTGGTGGCTTTTACATTGCTGGGTTTTTGCTCAATTGAACATTCACTTCTCCCACCCACAGATTCTCTGGATGGCAAAGAGTCATTTTGTTCATTCATTGGGGAGCCCTTGGAGAATCTCTCAAGTTGAGGTGGAAAATCAGCATCAATAATAGGAGGAGCACTTGGAGGAGTAGCAAACTCAACTGAATCATCAAGACAATTGAGACTGCGCAGGTGAACCTGCTTGTGAAGGTGAACTCCTCCTGCAGCAGGTGTGAGCTTCTTCTGAACACCGAGAGTATTGGGAAGTTGAAGTGTCAGGTTCTGATTGGCCAAACCTTTCTTGAGGATGCCATTGGAGCGTTGGGGTTTAGGGAGTTTACATCCAAAGAGTTCATCCTCATCGTAGTAGTGTGAGATTGGCCTCTCCAAGTAATCCAAGTTGCTTGGAGCAGAGAGTTCTTCATCAGAAGAGTCGGCATCGTCGGGCAGTGAAACAGTGCTTTCATCAGTGTCATCCCCGACGGAAAAGGCAACGTTTCGAGGGGTGAGCAAGGCAGTATGGAACTTGAGCGGAGGAAGCACAGGAGAGTTGAGAACGGGAGATCTTGGGAATCTCTCACTGACGATTCTTCTCTCAGATAGAGGAGACCGTGTGGGAGCATCAGGCTCAGCCTCAGGCTTAGAGTCTTCCACTTTCGATCCCTTTGGATTGATTCAAAATGAGATGAGATGGAGCAAAAGACAAAGCAAAAGAGGAAAGCAGAAGGAATCAGAATCCACATAAAGAAAGAACAAGAATTCAAAATGCAAAAGCACACAAAGGAGGAGGAGCGAACCTGCTTGATCCATTGAATGGCGGTGTCGTCCAGACCTTCGGTGAACATCATGAGAGAGAGAGAGAGAATCAACTGTACAGAAGCAATTACTAGCAAGTCTCGAGATCGAGAGCAAGAGAGCGTGTATAGAAAGGAAGTAGCTCCCTACTAGCTAGCTCCACCTTATACGACTCACAACGGCTAGTTTCCATAATTCTCCATTTCAAACTAAGGAAACTTTTTTCCCCCAATAATTTAATTTAAAATACCATTTGGACATCATTTTATACCACAAACCCAAGCCTAAATATTTCATTCATTTTATGAGAACATCGAAGCCCATAATTATTATTATTTCATGTCATTCATTTTTCTCTTCCCGTTTTTTCCTTCTGTGCTATAGTAGCTTAATTAATTATGAATAACAAAGTTGAAGGAAACGGGAATTCCAGCAATGAATGCTCAATCTCCCTAAGAAGCTTCTAAATTAATATTCTTGCATAAAATAAATGTACACTACTAGTTGGTTGTGCATGTGTTATTAATGAACTCTATATCTTTTTTTAATCATGAAATTAAACATTAACATGTTTATGTCTACTAGTGCAGTATGTAATTTTGAGTAGTAGAGAGGCCATATTTTGCTATCGTTGACAAATAGATTGAAAAATCAAATGCAGCAGCAGCCGGAGTTGGTTTTATCTACGAAGGCGACAAACGCATATGGTATACCCGGTCAACCATGTGAGCGTGCTCTGCTTTTTTGGAGTGAATTTCCTTTGTTTAGTTTAAGAAGAAAATTTTGAAACGATCTCTCAGTTTATTTACATACCTTTTTCAAGCTAGTTGATTGATTTAGTCTCTGAGGTAGAGTAACTAAATAAAAAACTAAAATGATTAAACATAGAGTGAGGAATAATTACCAACTCTATCTGAATTGTTCAACAGAGTATTCGTGAAAGTAATCTCCCACCTACTCGTTTCGTTTCAGCTTGCTCCTCGTGCACGGCAGTCACTACTCACTCACCAACCAAAATAATGTTTCTCTATTTAAACATTTCATAACGAAGCTGAATTGTTTAGGAAGGAAGATGGCGGGCAAGCAAATTGTTTCCTCTGACCCCCTGAGCTGGGGCCTAGCAGCGGATTCACTCAAGGGCAGCCACTTTCATGAGGTCAAACGCATGGTGGCGGAGTACCGGAAGTCCACCCTATGCATGGGAGCAGGGGAGCCCCTAACCGTGTCGCAGGTGGCTGCCGTTGCCAAGCGTGAGTCTCAAGTCAAGGTGGAGCTCTCTGAGTCTGCGAGGGCAGGCGTCGAGGCCAGCTGCCAGTGGATCATGGACAGCGTTGAGAAAGGCATTACCATCTATGGTGTTACTACTGGCTTTGGTGCTGCCTCCAACAGAAAAACCGATCAGGGACTTGCCCTTCAGAAAGAGATGGTTAGGTAAGATTTTTCTGTTCTTGTTAATTAAATGATGGATGCATATATATGAATGCCTTGCTAATATTGTTCCTCTGGGTGATTTTTGCACAGGTTTTTGAATTGTGCAATATTTGGCCATGAAAGTGAGTTATCCCATACCCTGCCAAAATCAGCAGCCAGAGCAGCAATGCTTGTGAGGGTCAACACCCTTCTTCAGGGGTACTCTGGTATCAGATTTGAAATCTTAGAAGCTATCACCAAACTCCTCAACAACAATGTCACCCCCTTATTGCCATTACGCGGTACCATTACTGCTTCTGGCGATCTGATTCCTCTCTCCTACATTGCTGCATTGCTAACTGGCCGGCAAAACTCCAAAGCCCTCGGACCCTCTGGAGAGTCCCTTGATGCAAAGGAAGCTTTCCATTTAGCAGGTCTGCATTCTGGGTTCTTTGAGCTGAAACCCAAAGAAGGACTTGCCCTCGTAAATGGCACCGCCGTGGGGTCTAGTGTAGCTTCTGTGGTGCTCTTTGAGGCAAACATCTTAGCTTTATTGTCTGAAATTTTGTCAGCAGTTTTCACCGAAGTTATGCAGGGGAATCCAGAATTTACACATCATCTGATACATAAGCTGAAGTACCATCCTGGCCAAATTGAAGCTGCTGCTATTATGGAGCACATCTTAGAGGGTAGCTCTTACATCAAACAAGCCAGAATGCAACAGCCAGATCCATTGCAGAAGCCTAAAAAAGATCGTTATGCTCTCCAAACTTCTCCTCAGTGGCTTGGTCCACAGATTGAAGTCATCAGGTATTCGACTAAATCAATTGAGAGGGAAATAAACTCTGTCAACGACAATCCTTTGATTGATGTCACTAGTAGCAAGGCTTTGAATGGTGGCAATTTTCAAGGCACCCCAATTGGAGTTTCGATGGATAATGCACGTTTAGCTGTTGCTTCAATTGGCAAACTCATCTTTGCCCAATTTACCGAGCTAGTCAATGACTCGTATAACAACGGTTTGCCATCGAATCTCTCTGTCGGCAGAAATCCGAGTCTGGATTATGGTTTTAAGGCATCTGAGGTTGCCATGGCTGCTTATTGCTCTGAACTTCAATATCTGGCAAACCCAGTAACCAACCACGTGCAAAGTGCTGAGCAACATAACCAAGATGTGAATTCCTTGGGGTTAATTTCTGCTTGGAAAACCGTAGAAGCTGTCGAGATATTGAAGCTAATGTGCTCCACGTATTTGGTTGCGCTTTGCCAAGCTATTGACTTGAGGCATTTGGAGGAAATTTTCAAGAGCACAATCAAGGATACTATAAGCGGAGTTGCAAAGAAGACATTAAGCACGAATTTGTTTGGATCATGTGAGAGAGATTTGCTCAAAGTAGTTGATAGAGAATATGTATTCTCCTATATTGATGATCCCTTCAATGTTAGGTATCCATTGATGCCAAAATTGAAACAAATACTTTATGAGGAAGCACAAGCGAGTGCCATCAGCGGGAAGAAAAATGCGAGCGTAGTTTTTGAGGAAATTGGAGCTTTTGAGAATGAGTTGAAGAGTATGTTACCAAATGAGGTTGAAAGTGCAAGGGTGGCCTATGAGAATGGGAATCCAACAGTTCCAGATAGAATTGCAAAAAGCAGATCATACCCATTGTATAAGTTTGTGAGGGAGGAGCTTGGAATAGGGTTGCTCACTGGGGAGAAGACTGCCTCACCAGACAAAGAATTCGAGAAAGTATTTACAGCAATTTGTCAAGGAAAGATTTTTGACTCCATTCTAGACTGCCTCAAAGAATGGAACGGGGTTCCTGTCTCAGTTTTCTAGCTTTCCAGTTTGTACTTGTCACTAGTGTTGAATTTAGTTTAACTATCAAATAAAGACGTCTCTATCCACGCAAATGTATGATTTTAATTTCTAATAGCAAGAAAATAAAAATTGTTTCAAGTATGAAGAATTAGACAAAAAGAGAAGGTCAATCAATCTTGACGGATGAGAAGAGATAGTGGACAAAGTAGAAGGAGACAAGGAAGCCAATGGTGCCAGTGGCGAGCATGATTGCAAGTGCCATGAGAAGTGAATATCCAAGATAAAGCATAGCGGAGACAGGTCCACTGAGACTCTGAAGATCGAAAACCAGGTAGTTTATGGAGTACATGAAGACGTACAAACACACAGAACCCGATGCAAAGAACGCCTTCCACCACCACTTCCAATCTTCCACACACAGATGCATGTACGTCAGCACCACTGACACTTCTGCACACACCATCACCAGCAATAGCATTACTATCAATAAGAATCCAAACACGTAATAGAACCTGCCTAGCCATATACTCGACATGATAAAGAACAGCTCTATGAACAAGGTTCCAAATGGGAGGCTCCCTGCTCCCACTACCAGAATCCACGATGGATATTTTCCTCCTGGAATTTCCCTTGCAATCTGATTCGTTCTAACCGGATACTCGATTTCCTTCGCTCTCGTCCCCAGAAATCCTCCCACAAGGGTGAGCGGCACTGAGATGCAGAACCACAGGAAGAGCAGCTTAAAATACAAGGAAATGGGAATAGCGCCAGTGCTCTTGCTGCCCCACAAAAGAAAGTTGATTGCAGTTAGAATCACGAAAGCAATTCCTGGAAAGAAGCATGCAGCAAACCACGAAATCCGCCACCACCCTTGCGTTGTTCCCTTGATGGTCCTCCACACTCGCACACTCATATCCAGCGCCGATTCCCAAGAACAGATATAGAATTATCATCCCCGTTAGCAGCATCCCCCTAGAAGCTGGAGACATGAACCCAAACGCCGCAAACACAATGGTAACGGCAGCCATGCCAAGAATCTGGACCCCATCGCCAACCATCACGCACAGAAGCGTCGCGTGTTCAGGCTCCCTGAATACATCCCCCACAACTAGCTTCCATCCGGAGAGCTCCTCGTTCATTTGAGCTTGAGCCTCTTTGTCCAGTTCCTCGTACCTGGTCAAGTCCCTCCTGACGGTTCTCAAGAAGATCACGAAGACAATGCCGGCGAGGAAAAAGATGACCATGAGTGAGTTGAAGATGGAGAACCAGTGCACCCTGTCACCATCCATCTTCAAATAAGCGTCCCAACGCGACGGCCATCTTATGTCGCTCTTGACAAACTCAACCTCGTAGGTGAATGATACCCTCTCGTTCTCACTGATTATTTGGTACTTGCTTAGGCCCGTGGGGCAAGTGATGGTGGAGATGTTATCATACATGTGAAGCTTTGTCATGAGTTGGGGATCGCGTTTGATGCTGCAAGGAGCCACTTGAAAGCCAACAATCTGATATCCCGGCGGGGATGATGGCTTGTCGTTCTTGTCAGGGTCGGCGGCAATGACTCCCAGACCTCCCTCCCCGGTGCCAATAATTTCAAGATCGCCCCCTTGGTATTCATGGACCAAGACGGTGAACCTGAGATGGTTGATGATGTAGTCGGCGGTGGCGTCCGGGGGCGTGTAGCCGACGGGGAAGCCTGTCCACTGGATTTGAACCCCGTTTTGAATGGCAAACCTCATGGCAGGGAGATTGTCAAGGATCATGTTGACCTGATACAAATCGCGAGTTCTCTGTTTGAGGAGCTTGACTTCCTTTTCGTTCAAGGGAGGTGTAGTGCAGAGGTAAAGCGACTCGTTGATATTCATGCGGAAACGATAGGGAGAGTTGTCGATCTGATCTCCCATAAGAAGCTCTCCGATATTCTCAGCACTTTTCTTGATGCCGCCTCTGGGCTTGCAATAAGGGAGACTGTAGTAGCTGAATGGAAGCTCCGTCTCGATGGACGTCATTGAATTCACTTTCCCATATATCTCATCTCCATTTGAGTATGTGTGCATGTACGTTCCCGGCAGATAGAATCCATTCGTCCTTTCAACACAAACCCAAACCCAAACCCAAACCCAATTCCAGTACATCGACCACCCTTTTCTCACATTTGCTAACTCCATTTGCATTTCTTTCACAACACCATCAATTCTGTAACACAAGACAATTATATATCAACATTCTAACATGCTAAATCCACATATACATATACGTATTCAATATTCTCTATCCATAAACTTTAAAGACTGTAATGTCGAAATTCTAAAATCTGATCCGTTAGTTGCGAACGAGAAATCAACATGAAAAACCGTTCTATATATGTACGTACACACAGTCGCATTTGATCCGGGATAATTTCAGCAAAAATCGTAGGAAGTAGCAAGAACAAACACAAATTTTCAATGACAGAGAAAGAGACATGAATGGAGATATGACTAACCATGGAGTTTGGCGAAGGAGATCTCACACAACAGATTATTAGAAGCTAAGTAAGAACCAAATCCAAAGCGAAATCACAACGAAGAACCATTGCAGGTTTGCAGCAACACAAAAGATGTCTGTATACGTGGATCAACACCACTTACGCTATCTTATTTAAATAAATAAAATTGTCTCGCCTAATTTTATGCTACTACTTGCCACGTATTTGTAATGCTTTTGAAAAATAAAAGACAGAAACTGGATTATTTATTTAGATCTTCTAAACAGTATACTTTCTTTGTCACCAAAAATATTATTGAAAATACCAAAGAAAAAGGTACACTTTTCTGCTTATTTAAAATTTTTTCTATTTTTACACTCAGACACCGCTTATTGGCAAATCCCTTTTTATTTATCAAATTATGCCCCAATCAATTGGTAAAATTGTAAAAGACAAAAGTTTTTACCTTTTCTGATTTTAATTTCTACTAGTTAACTAATTTATATTGTTTAAAAAAAAAGCCTAATTTATATAAAGACAAAAAAAAAATGAAGAATGCTAACATTTTCAGAAGTTATAAAGCATAATTTTATCTTCAAACTAAAATGGACCTCCTTGGCGGCAAATATATGATACTTGTGACTTGATGCCTTGATGGCATTTCATATTTCTGTAGTTGGGCTGAACACTAACAGACAGTTGAATCCATTTTAGGTTCAATTCGTGTTTTTACACTTTCACACCCATTCATTCACACTACTTGCAGCTGATGATATGAATAGATAAGATGTTTAGTTTAACAATAATACTCTAGCTTGATTTGACTCTTTAAACTATACGCAAATCACAGCTTTAAAACATTTTGCATGAGAGTTTATGCTTGTGTCATAATTAAGGATTAGGAACAGCTAAAGGTCTAAGCAACAGAAAGTAGCAGCTGCGACCCACACGATGATGAGTAATGTTTGTAGTCGTTTAACATGTCATTTCTTACAAGGCTACACCAAGGAATGTCCAAATGAGGCCACAGTCACGAAAGAGTGAAAAGAGATACAAAAGGTTATTGCTGATAGTGATTTTTGCTAATGGCAACAACTGGACAACAACAACCACCAAGAGTAACAAAAGATTTGTTGTAAAATATACAATACATTTTAGTGGAACTTAAGACTGGTCAATACGTTGTTGTGCACGGGATCAGCCAGATGATCAAGGAGGTTTTGGTAAGGGCCAACTCCTGTCACAAGACCTTGAACAAAGTAACCCAAGATTGCTAACATGGCCAACCTCCCATTCTTCACTTCCTTGAGCTTCAAATCCTTCAAGGATTTCTCATCCTTGCCAAAACCAAGGGGGTTGAAGAAAGGTCCTCCGGGGTAAGCTGGGTCACCGGAACCTCCAAGACCCTTCTCCAGTCCTAAGAAGTATTGCTTTCCCATGGAGCCAGGTTTGGCCCAATCTTGGAACCTTCTGTGCTCTGCAAATCCCATGAGTGCCATCTCCAAGACAAAGAGTGTATAAGGGTCTGCCCAGTAGTTGTATGTTCCTGCAGGTGGGATCACACCGGTCTTGAACCATGGCAGTGCTGTCTCCTCCGGTATCAGACCAGCCTTGCCAAGAATCTCGGGTGCTATGGCACCGACTGCACCCAACATTGCGTAACGACCGTTGATGATCTCTCCGTATGCCAGCCATCTTGGCTCAATGAACCCTCCTGTTCCTTCAGGGTCTGAAAGTCCAAGTGGATCAAATCCATAGTCACCGGGGAGGCTGCAAATTCATGACAATGATACCCAATTATAATTCTACTATTCATAAATACACACAAGTAGACCAGTAACAAAGAGTGGTATAATTGCTAGGTTAACATTTCTCTAAGCAGAATGGAACTTTACCTGCCATCCAAGTAAGAGAGAGACTGTTTTGATGCAAACCACAAGGGTCTGTCTGCTCCTTGCTGAACTCCAAACGAAACACATAAGGCTTTGTTAGTATGCATTTCGATTAAAACAAGCACATAAAACAGAGGACCATTGAAAGAGGATGATGACCTTGACAGGTGGAGTGGAAGACGCCCTGACTAAGAAGGAGGCCCTTTTGGAGAATCCATTGGGTCTTGATCCAAAGCTCTGCCTGGCAGCCTCGCCTGAGAAGGTAAGAGATGAAGATGATACCAGAGCTTGTGCAGCCATGATGCTTCTTTGCTGCGGCCAAAGAGAGTTTTGTTCTAAAATGTTAGATTCTGGGGAGGAGGAGGATTAAGAATGAATGATATCTCAAGTATCCTCCAATAAGCACGAGGCATGGAGATATGGAGCGAGCTAAGCCACTACTTGAGGCCCCCACCAATGCAACTCCTGGTCCATGTGTCGTGTAATATTGTGTGGATGAGCCTATGATCTACTTCTCCAACCAACACTATACACGTAATCTCATGAATCCGATAAGGGATATTGTTTTCGTTTTTGTTTCCTTCTATGTATGTGTGTTGGCTTCATTAGTTCATTGTATCCCGTGTTGATAGCTCTCTCGCTCTACGTGGAATTTTTTTTACCACTTGCTCTTTTTCTTGCCTCAAAATTTATGCGGAACGAAGTAGAAGAAAATTCTCAACAGCATAACATATTAAATGTGAAGATGGTGTTATATGTTACTTCTTTCTTGTCCTTCTCAGATTAATTACCCAAAAAAGAGTCGCTAAAAGGCAAAAGCAAATTTACAGTTTTAATTTCTATTAAATACTACCATTATTATATTCAATTTCATTATGCTCTTAGTGTTGTATTTGACAGTAGAGATATATTATCAGGTTCCTAAGTAATTTTTATTTATCAACTAAACTAAAATACAATGGAACTCAATGTATCCTCACTTCTGTGGATTTCTTAAAATTTGCAGCAGTAAAGATTGCTCATGCGATTCTATATTCTTCCCAAAATCGAACGAACTCATCATCTGAATATCCAACCAAGGTCAATAACACTCTGTATTTAGTCCACAGAATCAATCCAGGCTGTCCAAATCGCACGGTTGTCAACCAAACATTAAAAAATATGCAGCAGATCCTTGAGCAAAGAGGGTACAACTTTCAGCGTTACGGATCTATTGAAGTTGAAACATCCAAGAAGAAATTATTATTATCCCTGATATAGCACTTGTGTTGATTTTCGAATAGAGGAGTGCTACGGAGCCAGCAACTTTTGTGATTTGTAGCCATCAATGATGATTTTAATGGTGTGAGATTGGTGTGAAATTTCATCCAATGGCTCACTTTTCTTTACTAGTTACATGCAGGCCAGAATTTGGAAAAGTTGCTGGCCTCCTAGACTTTTCCTTTCGGATATTCATAACATGTTTTAGTGGAGCCAGATGAAGCAGATGCAAAAACAGCTGGAGTCGCATATACATTTATAAGATGCAATTCAAAGAAAAATGACATTTGACGATGTGTTTGTTCTTTATTGTTTTGGACCTCCATTTTAGATAATCGGATAGCCAAAGAGACTCAAATTTCAAATTCAACACTATTCTGGTGAAAATGAGAAGATGGGAGAAAGACCAAAGATAGCTATGAAAATGACGTAGGTAATTAGATAGTACCTTAGCAATAGATCTCCAAATGCTTCTATTTTTTTGAGATAACTTTACCGTTCGAAACCTAGCCATTGAAATGGCAAAGCTTATAATACATCCATGGCAAAAATCCAATAACAAATGCAAATCTCTTATGTCTTCACCGAAAATAAATGCCACTGAAATGCTATTTCTTTGTTGGGCTCTGAACTGTCTGCCTCGTAAGAACATAGCAGTCTGGTGGTGTGATGTTTGTATAATAGTTCTGGATTGTTTCTGTGATTTCAAACCCAAATTTCTTATAAAAGTTTATGGCATCTTCGTTATTTGTCTGCACATGCAAGTAAACCTCAGAAATGTTTTGCTTGGAGCAAAGATCAAGTACATGATTCAAGAGCTTTGTTCCTGCATAAAACCAATTACAAAACTTGCCTCAATCAACTTTTGTTTAATAAAAAAAATAAAATAAATCATGCAGACAACAAGTTTGAAGGGAGATAAATTTTGAATAAAGAAAAAAGGGTCGGCAGAAAAAAACTGATATGTTTCTCATATGCAGTTATGCACTATGATGCTTAATTGGGTGTTGTGATAATGTGCACACACATTATAATGAAAATGATCAAATAAACCTCCAGTTAGCACAAGAGAAAGATATTGAGATTCTTCCTTACCAATACCAAGCCCACGGTAAGGTGCCAAAACACCTAAAGTCATAATGTAAACCCGGATTTGTCCCCCATTTTCCTTCTTCTCAAGCCGGCATGCAATTGCACCAACACATATGTCACTGTAGTATGCTGAAAGACAGTACGAAGAAAACAAGTGCTGGGTTATTGTTGTATCCAATCTTGAGCACACGCTACATTAATGGAAACGTTAACACATTCTACAGGTTTCATGTATTTGTATAGCAATGAATTGAATACTAGGTATATCAACCTTATTGGTGTGCAACTAAAAGCAAGTCATTCAAGTAAAACTTGGATATCAAACTTAGTCCTAAGAATATTCGGTGTACAAATACTACATTAAAGGGTGTTTGAAGCAATCCTAAACTGTACTATTCAGATATATTATATCTACCAAACAAAAAAGGAAAGGGTTCTGTATTCAAATAAAAATGACATGTTGAAATGAATGAGGAACGAAATAGAAGTCCCTCAAACCATGAGCACACTTAACAAAGAACGAGCTACCAGAATATAAAAGCATTCCTTCGGAAATACATATATGATTAGTTATGCATTGCAGTAGCTAAGCTACAGTGGACTGGATTCAAACCAAAATAAAAAATGATATAGCAGAGAAACTATGAAGATTTGCATATAATGCTTGGGCATGAAACGAACCTAGTTTAGTGAATTCACCGGAAGCAAGTGCATCGGCATAGTATTTTTCATTGTAACGAACAGGGAAAAGAGCTATGTTGAGCTTCTTGAGCTGCATTAGGTTCTTGTCCCTGACTCCGTCGAGTGAGATTGAGACTTCACGCCCAGCTCCCATTCTACAAATGGAAACATGGAATATGCTCATCGCAGGAAACAACAATTCAATACGATAAAATTCAACCCTTCCCAAATCCCAAACCAGGCGCCAAGATAAATAAGATTCGGCTGGCAGAGACATTAATGGATAGAGCGTGAGAAAAGGGAGCGTCCGTACCTGAAAAGAGTTTGAATCTGAGAAGGGGCTGAGTGTAGCTTCGGAATCAGAAGGAACAGCACCACCAGAGAAACACAAGTGGAGTGGCGTGGCGGTGGAGAATAAGCGTGACACATTTTTAAACCTAGAATCAGGGATTATTTTGACTTTTTACAATCCCCGTTCTATTTTCAGCTTCGTCAGAAATTAAAATGAGACTAATAAAATTGGATATTTATAAAAATTGAAATCAATCTGGTTGAGATTAATGAAATTTCGTTACATTTGTATCCTCTTTTAAATTTATGTAAAATGATGTAATTATTAGAGTTTATTATTTGACTATAAAATATAGTAGTCTACAAAAATTTATAAGCAAACAGACAGAGATCCTACAAAGATTTATTAACAAACCGAAACCTCTAAATAAGTAAATAACTATAAGAAAATTTTATCATGATAAATTATCACCGACTCACTTTATAATACCTTAAGCAGCAAAAATATAACTAATTCTTCTAAGCCACGACATTTTATCATATCAACAAATTGTCAAATTATATTCTAAACAAGCAAACATATTAACTTTGTTTATGATAGTTTATATATTTATATGTAGATATATTTTTGGGTTATAAGTGTAAATATAAACATTTTATATATATTTTTTTAAAGTTTGGGATGAAATTCGAACTCAAAATTTTTAGATAAAGAAAAAAGATTATGCCGTTTGAATTATAGCTAGTTGACAAACACTTTATATACCTTGATTGTATAAGAATAGTTGTTCATATAGCTTTTTTGTGTATCAGCATTTAACCTGCAAATATTATCACTTAACAAAACAAATTGGCAAGGACTAAAAATGGTCAATTTTGTGATTTAGTAGACAAAAGGAAAAAAGAGAATAAGAAAAGATAAAGCAATAAAGCAACAAAGCTGCCAAT